>NC_134407.1:63855146-64155146 GCF_038048845.1 Mixophyes fleayi | reverse complement strand
GGTCCAGCTCCTCTGCCCTCTGTCAAGCTGTCCCAGCTCATCTGCCCTCTGTCCCCCTCCTCTGCCCTCTGTCACGCTGTCCCAGCTCCTCTGCCCTCTGTCCCCCTCCTCTGCCCTCTGTCATGCTGTCCCAGCTCATCTGCCCTCTGTCACGCTGTCCCAGCTCCTCTGCCCTCTGTCATGCTGTCCCAGCTCCTCTGCCCTCTGTCCCCCTCCTCTGCCCTCTGTCACGCTGTCCCAGCTCCTCTGCCCTGTCACGCTGTCACTCTCCTCTGTCCCCCTCCTGTCATGCTGTCACTCTCCTCTGTCCCCCTCCTGTCATGCTGTCACTCTCCTCTGTCCCCCTCCTGTCACGCTGTCACTCTCCTCTGTCCCCCTCCTGTCACTCTCCTATGTCCCCCTCCTGTCACTCTCCTATGTCCCCCTCCTGTCATGCTGTCACTCTCCTCTGTCCCCCTCCTGTCACGCTGTCACTCTCCTCTGTCCTCCTCCTGTCACGCTGTCACTCTCCTCTGTCCCCCTCCTGTCATGCTGTCACTCTCCTCTGTCCCCCTCCTGTCATGCTGTCACTCTCCTCTGTCCCCCTCCTGTCACGCTGTCACTCTCCTCTGTCCCCCTCCTGTCACTCTCCTATGTCCCCCTCCTGTCACGCTGTTACTCTCCTCTGTCCCCCTCCTGTCACGCTGTCACTCTCCTCTGTTCTCCTCCTGTCACGCTGTCACTCTCCTCTGTCCCCCAGCTGTCACTCTCCTCTGTCCCCCCTCCTGTCACTCTCCTCTGTCCCCCGCTGTCACTCTCCTCTGTCCCCCTCCTGTCACTCTTCTCTCTCCCACTGCTGTCACTCTCCTCTGTCCCCCTCCTGTCACTCTCCTCTGTCCCCCTCCTGTCACTCTTCTCTCTCCCACTGCTGTCACTCTTCTCTCTCCCCCTCCTGTCACTCTTCTCTCTCCCACTGCTGTCACTCTCCTCTTTCCTCCTCCTGTCACGCTGTCACTCTCCTCTGTCCCCCTCCTGTCACTCTCCTCTGTCCCCCAGCTGTCACTCTCCTCTGTCCCCCCTCCTGTCACTCTCCTCTGTCCCCCTCCTGTCACTCTCCTCTGTCCCCCTCCTGTCACTCTTCTCTCTCCCACTGCTGTCACTCTCCTCTGTCCCCCTCCTGTCACGCTGTCACTCTCCTCTGTCCCCCTTCTGTCACGCTGTCACTCTCCTCTTTCCCCCTCCTGTCACTCTCCTCTGTCCCCCTCCTGTCACTCTCCTCTGTCCCCCTCCTGTCACTCTTCTCTCTCCCACTGCTGTCACTCTCCTCTGTCCCCCTCCTGTCACGCTGTCACTCTCCTCTGTCCCCCTTCTGTCACGCTGTCACTCTCCTCTGTCCCCCTCCTGTCACTCTCCTCTGTCCCCCTCCTGTCACTCTCCTCTGTCCCCCTCCTGTCACACTGTCACTCTCCTCTGTCCCCCTGCTGTCACTCTCCTCTGTCCCCCTCCTGTCACGCTGTCACTCTCCTCTGTCCCCCTGCTGTCACTCTCCTCTGTCCCCCTGCTGTCACTTTCCTCTGTCCCCCTGCTGTCACTCTCCTCTGTCCCCCTCCTGTCACGCTATCACTCTCCTCTGTCCCCCTCCTGTCACGCTATCACTCTCCTCTGTCCCCCTTCTGTCACACTGTCACTCTCCTCTGTCCCCCTCCTGTCACGCTGTCACTCTCCTCTGTCCCCCTGCTGTCACTCTCCTCTGTCCCCCTGCTGTCACTCTCCTCTGTCCCCCTCCTGTCACGCTGTCACTCTCCTCTGTCCCCCTGCTGTCACTCTCCTCTGTCCCCCTGCTGTCACTTTCCTCTGTCCCCCTGCTGTCACTCTCCTCTGTCCCCCTCCTGTCACGCTATCACTCTCCTCTGTCCCCCTCCTGTCACGCTATCACTCTCCTCTGTCCCCCTCCTGTCACGCTATCACTCTCCTCTGTCCCCCTCCTGTCACGCTATCACTCTCCTCTGTCCCCCTCCTGTCACGCTGTCACTCTCCTCTGTCCCCCTCCTGTCACTCTCCTCTGTCCCCCTGCTGTTACTCTCCTCTGTCCCCCTCCTGTCACTCTCCTCTGTCCCCCTCCTGTCACTCTCCTCTGTCCCCCTGCTGTCCCTCTCCTCTGTCCCCCTCCTGTCACTCTCCTCTGTCCCGCTCCTGTCACTCTCCTCTGTCCCCCTCCTGTCACTCTCCTCTGTCCTCTCTGCAGGGCACAAGCCATAAAACAAACAAACAGAAACACTTACCAATCCTCCGGGCGCCGGGACCCAGCATCCTCCTCTCTCACGCAGACTGTCATTTATATGACAGCTGCGTGAGAGAGGAGGATGCTGGGTCCCGGCGCCCAGCGGACTGGCAAGTGTTTCTGCTTGTTTGGGTTTTTTTTATGGCTGGCCCGCGGCACCCCTGGGCGCCGCGGCGCACAGTTTGGGAACCGCCGTGTTAAGCTATGATGTTCTAGAACTATTGCCTGTACAAAGCAATTCACAGCGAAACATGCGTCTGCTTTGTGCTGTGTGCGTCTCTTCAAATTAAGATATTCCTTTGTTCTGACATTTTGGCTTACTTATTAGATTTTATTTGGTACATCTATTTAACCAGATATTAGAACTTTGCCCAATTGCAAGTACTAGAATACAATAGGCAGTTAGCAATTCACTCATGTCATTTAGTACATACAGGAAACCGTTAAGACTATTCAGTTATTATCCCTGTTGATTATTTAGGGAGATATTGCTCTCAAAGTACCTATTGGAATTGACTCCAAATGGAATAAATATAACATTAATACACATGATGTTTATCAATATACTATACCTATTATAAGTGCAATATTAGAATTGTATTAAGCAGTTATTAAGGGCTCAATAATGAACTTAATAATATAAATATTATTACTGAAACCAGATGAAGAGAAATAATGTTTATCATATGAATATCAGAGGACACATACAGCAATTTTAATTCACATATTCACTTTTTCAAATATTTTGTTGTTTTTAATAAAATATGACAATTTTATTATAAGTCAAATAAAAGTTAAGTTTTATTTATACAATAGGGGTACATACATGTCATTCATTAACTAAAATTTGACAAAGGACATTTGTGCATCATATTTTAAACCAGTCTTTTTCCTTCTTCTTCTTTTGTGTTCTAGAACGTATAAGGTTTTGCATGCTTTTGTGGCATTTACATATTTGTTTTGGTATATTTTTAATGTAAGAGCATATCAGAAATCTAACATTATTTCATAATCCCTCATTCTGATTGTAAAAGAAAAGTCCAGCAACAGGGGGTGGCAAAAGAATAGAGCTTACTTATTTGGAGGTGCTAACTCAGTTAATCCGGGCTTGACTAGACAGACTAACGACATGGTTAGTTTGTTCCTGGGAATGTTGGAAGTTATTTTGACAAATATTTGCACAAATAGCAAATACCTTATCATTTACTCTTTTTTTGAGCTTCATCATTTCTTTTGCTTCCAAAAGGAATGTTGTAATAAAACAACATGTTTAAGTAATTTAATAAGCCATATTTTGTGTAGTTAGAGCCCCAGGCTTCACTGGAAGAAGTCATTTGAAATAGGTGACATTGGTCTTTCTCAGTGACTCCACAAGATAAAAAGTCTCGGGTTATATCTCCCAATCTATTGATAGGACTGCTAAACTATTACATTGGGTAATTTTATCACTAGCTACAAATAAGAAACTGCACAACTCTTTAGACATGAAATAAACAATGTTTTTTGGGGGATTATTGTCTCCACTGTTCTGCTAGTTGTGTGGGATGGCGTTTTCACAAGCTCTCTCACCCCAAGAAATCCCCTGTAAGTCATAAGTATACGTATTTGAGTATTGATTTACCATTTAAATATTGTTCTGGTGTGTTTTGTCTTCCTAACAAGCTTGCTTATGAATCTGCTTCTGTGTCCATAACAGAAAGGATCAGAATTATTATTATTATTATTATCTGTAATTTATATTGCACCACAAAGGGTCCGCAGCACCGTTAATGACATACCCAGAAAACAGTGACCCATGACACAACATGATACATAAAGAACAAAATATGAAGAAAAAAATATATAAATACACACACCCACACACACACACACACACAGGTAACATGGTAATGCAAGCCAAATTATTTCTGGGACAATGAGTTAAAGTGATGGTAGAAATCAGCGAGATGTAGGCCGAAACTTAAGAAAACAGGGAAGCAGGCCAAGAGGTACAGTGGGTGATGGAATAGTAGAAGGAGCACACAAGGGAAAAGTGCTCTGCTCCTTAGAGCTTACATCCTAACTGGGGGAGAGAGCCAGGACAAGGGAGTTAAGTGGAGGACTGACAGACTGCAATGAGTCTTAAGGACACGCTTGAATCCTTTGAGAGTAGATGCTAACCTGATGGAACATGGGAGATCGTTCCACAACTGGGGAGCAGCCCGAGCAATGTCCTGGAGACGGGAGTGGGAAGAGGTGATCAGTGAAGTAGCAAGGCGGCGGTCACAGGCAGAACGGAGGGGGTGGCTAGGAGAGTAGGTAGAGATTGGAGATGCAGGGAGGGGAGGATTGATTACGAGCTTTTAAAGTGAGTGCAAGGAGTTTAAATTTAATTCAGTAGGCCATGGGGAGTCAATGTAATGACTGTTGGAGGGGGACAGCAGAGATAGAGCGTCGGAGAGAAAAATGAGGAGGACAGACTTAAGATGGTCAAGGTGAGAATCAGGTAGGCCAGAGAGAAGGAGGCTACCTTAGTCAAGGCGAGAGATTACATGCGAGTGAATAAGAGTTTTCGTGGCTTCCGTGTTGAGAAAAGGGCGTATCTTAGATATATTCCGAACGTGGAAGGAGCAGGATTTTGAGAGGGACAGAATGTAAGGTTTGAAGGGGAGGGAAGAAGCAAGGATGACTCCAAGGCATCAGATTTGAGGGACAGAAACAAGGGTAGTGTTATTAATAGAAATAGAGAGGGGGGAAGTGGAAGAGTTCTGGAAGGCGGGAATTTGATAAGATCAGTCTTGGAAATATTGAGTTTAAGGAAGCGTTGGGACATTCAAGATGATATGGCTGATAGACAGACAAGACAAAAGGGAAGGGGAGAGGTCAGGGGATGAAAGATAAATTTGGGTATCATCAGCATAGAGGTGGTACTGGAGGCCAAATGAGCGGATAAGGACACCAAGTGAGGAGGTGTAGATGGAGAAAAACAAGGGGCCAAGAACGGAACCTTGGGGAATGCCAACAGGTAAGGGAGTTTGCAAAAGGAGTGCGTTGTCAATGATATCGAAGGTAGCAGAGAGGTCAAAAAGGATAAGAAGGGAGTAGTGTCTTTTGGATTTAGCAAGGAGAAAGTCATTAGTGACCATAGTGAGGGCAGGTTAGGTGGCGTGGAGGGGGCAAAAACTGGAATGGAGCAGGTCAAGGAGTGAGTGAGAAGAGAGAAAGGAGGTGAGACAATTGTAAACAACCCGTTCAAGGAGTTTGGAGGCAAAAGGAAGAATCAAAATAGGGCGGTAATTAGAGAGAGAAGCAGGATCAAGGAATGGTTTCTTGAGTATGGGAGAGACAAGAGCATGTTTAAATGAGGAGGAGAAGATTCCAGAGAGGAGGGATAGGTTAACGAGGTGGGCAAGCTGGAAGCAGGCCTCAAGAGAGAGGGAGCAGAAGAGGTAGGAGGGGATGGGTCCTGTGGGCAAGTGGAGGGAGGTCAGGAAGAGAGAGGGGTATGTACTTCTCTCTTTTCTCTCCAGTCTAGAGATACCAGAGTGAAAAAAGAGAAGGAGGGTGAGCTAGCAAGTGCGGAGGGGAGAAAGGAGATAGCAGCCACAGAGGAGGGTGGGAAGTGGGCAGGGAGGGGGGGCTAAAAAGGGACTGCTGGTAGATGTCATGACGTATAGAATAAATCTTGGAGGTGAAGTGGGTAGCAAAGTCGATAGCAGAGAGTGTGGGAGGAGTGGGAAAGGAGGAGGGGAGAGGAGGGAGTTGAAGGTGGCAAAAGCCGATGGGGGTTGGAGGATTGGGTAGAAATGAGAGCCTTAAAGAAGGATTGTTTAGAGAGCGATAGGGGCAAACTGTAAGAAACAAGCATGAACTTGAAGTGGAGGAAGTCCGCATGAGTGGGTGTCTTTCTCCAGAGCAGTTCTGCACTGTCGGAGCATTTTTGAAGATAGCGGGTAAGTTTTGGTGTGCCACGCTTGAGGCAGGGACTGGTAGAAGGAGAGAAAAAAAGAGGAAGAAAAGATGTAAAGTATGAGCCAGGGAATAGAAAGCAGTTAGGACCGTAGAGATACCAGATGGGTGTGTTTAGAAAAACAGTTAAATTAGACAGTGACATTAGGCATGATTGGAAGGCAAATGTATAACATAAGGCATAATACAAGGTGCACTGAGCTGTCCACAGGACAAGAGGGAGCCAGTTAACAATTCAAGCTAAGAGGAGATCAGAATGTTGTGTAAATGTATTATGTTGTACTATGCCCTTCAAAAGGAGTTGGTACCATTGTCCTTGCACACTCATGTCACCAGCATTATTTGGTATGTATGATTTGGTATGTTTAGCATTGTATCAGAGAACTCAAGCAAAAGGGCTTATATATTTATTTTATTTAAGCAGAATATTTTCCACTTTAAGAAATATATGAATGTAGCAGAGGGGTTACTCTATGACGTCAAAGTGAAGACAGCACAAGAGAAGAAAAATATGAAGCAAAATTCTTGTTAAGAAAATAATGGAATTCCAGTGTATAATGAAGTTAAAAAAAGAAGAGTACATTGTGGATTATATGCTTAGTGAATTCATACAGGAAATACCGTGAGACAGTCAAATTGATTAAATGTACGAATTCTGTAAAACAAAGACGCAGAGCTGTCCTCACCCTTTCCCTTCATCAATTTTTACTTAATTCCATTGTAATTACAAGAATGCATTTAGAGAGGGGAAGGGATTATACATGCTAGATGTTCTTAGAAAGCCATAGAACAATATATTTTCAAGTGACAGGCAAAAAGGCCACTGTTCCATAGAGCAGTAAAGTGTACACATGGATGTGACAGGTTTAGAGGCAATTCTAGGTGATTAATGGTAATCTAATTCATTACAGATCCTAAAAAGAAGATATATTTAGATTTCCATATACGCACAGGGTAATTTTTCTATTTTTCTTTTTTTCCCTACACATGCTGTACGCACAAAAAATGATACATAATAGGACTTAACTGTTCTTTTTCAATCTGTTAAGCAAATAGTATTTCTGCATTAAAATGTGTTGAAGTATGTATATGTGAAGAATAAATGCCACATTATTTCTTGCAGATAGGCATATATTAAAAATAAAAATTCTGCATATATGTGCAGCTTGAATAAGTTGAAAGAAGGAAAAAAGACATCTCTGAAATATTAAGGGGGACTTCAAATTTGTGCAAAGTCCCATCACACTGCACATATCAGCATTGTTTTAGTGCTACAAGCAGTGGTCGAAGTAAGGGTATATACGGTGGTATGCCATACTGCTACTTCTCCTACTGCCTTCATTGTAAAACTATCAAATACCATTGACTTAGATTCCCATTACTTTTTCTATACTGCCACTTTTAAATTTCCACTTTGACCGCTGGCTATAACATCCCTCAGAGCCTCATCACCTGAGGTTCCGAAGGGATTGTCCGGACAATTAAATTCACCCCAAAGGACTTGTACATCACACCTAATACACATTTTATGTGTTAATAAAGCAAATGTAAGAGTTAATGTTGTCATTCGCACCAATGCATTCCACAATAAAATTGCTGAGTTTAATAGTTTAATACAACACACTATCATATGTTAAAGCATGTAACCAGTTAAGAGCATTGTATTGGTAAAAGCGAAGTGCATTTAAATTTCATGTAAAATGTGTTAGTGTTCATGCTTTTTCCAGTTCACCATATGTGTAAATGAGCCCTAAAGGTATCAACAGGTTTCAGGAGGGCAATATGTCCTTGAATAAGTCAAATTCTGTGAAAACTTGGTGAGTGGAAAGGATATCAAATAATATTATCTACCTGTTGTTTATACTTCTCATGATGTGGTGGTAATAGAGCATCTCCCATTCAGGGGCACCAAGAGGGCCCCTGAATGGGAGTATAGTGCAGTATAGTGCTACTTAGGACTAAGCTTTCTTCTCTGATACAAGGGGAGGCAAAACTTACCAGTTGTCTCTTGCTCATTAAGTAAGAGAGAGGCCTCTGTAATATGCTTACAAAAACTAACAGGTTTTCTAGAACCATGGAAACTCTCTTTTCAGAGTCTAGTAAGTGGGTTTCCATCCACTATTAATACACATGTCCACGTCAACTCCCCCATTGTGCATGGTAATGGTCCTGCTGTGTAGCAATTTGCACCATTGAGCTGGGAAACGGGCTCCCAAGTTCATGTCTCTCACTCAGCTGACAAAATCATTACAATATAAAGCTAACTAACTCATTTAGCCTACAATTAAATTAATTTAAACTTTTTCCTTTTTCTCCCAAAACACTAACACTGATCTTCAGTCATGTGTCGGGTAACATCTAACAATGAGGGAACATTTGGGCTCCCATTTTTTTTTACATAGTTTCATTTTCGTTTTTTTAAATCCATTGGTTTCTATGAGCATGTACAGTATATTCTCATCATTACATGGTTAACTTGTAGCTGCATGGATTTTTAGAGCAAGCAAAGAAAGGGGGAAGAGATGTCAGTGCTGTTCTATGCCCTGATAATGTGTAGTATGTTGCCAATAAGGAAAAGTTGAGGGCTGAATTTCCAAAAACCCCCAGAGTTAAAATGGTAACAGATCTAGTTTCCCAAGGCGCAAATGAAGGTGGATGTGTTGGCAGAAAACAATGGGTAATCAAACTTTATGTAACACATAAAACATAAAACAAGTGAATTACCAATGTTCAGCATAAGTAAGTGTGCACACTGTGTGTTAATATAACAAGATTATACACATGGTCGAACATAAATTGTTTGGTATAATGAATAAATGATGTATATAGCTTTGACACAATCAGATTAATTAAATATACCAGACAAGCTTGCAAAATGTACTTTGCCTATGTATACAAGCCTGTAGATTGAGCAAAGCAATCTCCTGAAGTTTTGCAGATAAATTCATTCTCAATAGTAATAGTACTCAGTGGTAGATAAAGACAGTTCCAATAACGAAATGGAAAAATCAACAGTACTAGCAATCAATACCCTCAAATAGTTATATCACGTGTTCATAATGTCTCTTAAAGTCTATTTAATGTGTATGCGATAATGGTGATATCCTTAACGAGCACTCACCCTTTGTCCGATAGAGGTTCATACTGTGTCTTTGTTTCCTTCTAATCCTTTTCCTTGGATAACTGGTAGGGACCATGGCCTCATTCTTTATAGAATGAATGAAGGATAAAGTCCTATAAAATCCCTCCGATAATCACACTATTGTAGCGTTGTTTCCAATCAGTATCATTTTCAGATGCTAGTTACCATTCCTCCATGCAGAACAAGGTGTCGGCAGACAAATTGAGATTTTAAGATAAGTCCAGAGTGTAATAGTCCAAAATGCCATTGCGATCCTCACAAGATGATGGGTTGGTTCACTGGCAGGGAAACTGAAGCATTCAAGTATTTTACAATGTAATAGATTCTAAAATTTCCAATGTGTTTCATCCCTAACTGGACGGGGCTTCCTCAGGGAATGAATCAGTGGTGTCAGTGACAACCTGGCTGTATTAGTAGTAGTGGTATAGTCACTGGGTAATGCACACTAAGATCCTATTGGTTCACATACTTCTGGAGGTAGGTTCAAATGTTTAGATGTATCACAAAACTTACCTTACCTGCTCTACACTCTTGTGCTGCTGATTTGCTCTGCTCTGTGTAGAGGTCAGCACTTCCTGGTTTGGATGGTCACATGATCATGGCTGGCATGTTCAAACTGGTACAGGAGAGGTCTTGTTAGGTTCTCTTACATCCTCTCCAGCAGCTTCCTCAAATGATTTATTTGCTTTCTCTGTTCTACTCACCCATGGCCCCAAATCTATCACACTATCAACATTTGTGGACTTGGGAGCAGTGGGTAACTTTATATCATGCTCCACAGTTACTCATTTGGCCCTTCCCACTGTAGCTCTGGAATAGTCTCTCTGGAAATAGACTTTCAGGTGGCATTGTTTGGGTTTGTACAGTTCCCTTAACTAAGCAAGTTCAGATTCCTTCATAGTGAGGACATCTCTTTTCTTGTCATCTCCAGGGCTGTCAATCCAGTGGTATTAGGGCTTCCACGTACATGCCTGCATTCTCCCGTTTTCGTTGGCACAATGCTCAGATTATTTCCTGGGGCTTCTATTGTTTCTCTCATTGTATCCAGAAAGTGGATCCTGCACTCCAACTCTCTCTTTACCCAGATTTATGTTCACCCCCCCTCCAGTATCAGGCTGTCTCTGATGTATTTTGTCAACAAAGGGCAACCATCCTTCCTCCACACTGAGTCTCCTATTTGGTAAATCCTCTACTCTGGGTCATGTGTATCCAATTTACATCCCTGAGATTAATGTCATGGAGAAAATTTACAACGTGTGTTCATCCGAAGTTGCTCCTCACCAGCTCATGCTGCTTTCTTCTTTGTTAAAAAGTAAAATGGCGGGCTGCGTCAATGCATTGACTACTGGGGATGAATGCCATTACAGTGAAGATCTCCAATATCTTTAATTGCCGAACTGTATCAAGGGCGCCACCATCTTTTCCAAATTGGACCTTCGTGAAGCATAGAACCTCATTCGGATAAAAGATGGCAATGAATGGAAAACGGCCTTTAACACCAGAGATTTTCACTTTGAGTACTTGGTCATGACATTTGGCTTATGTAGCACTCCTGTTGTGTTCAAGAGTTTTATTAACAACATTTTTTGACATCTCTGTAGAAGGATAGGTATTTTGGGTGCTGCTTACTGTGCTAATCTGAAAGCACGAAGGTCTAATGATGTGGCAAATTTACTATTAATGCTAATATCGTAATAACTATTTAATAAATTAACTTCATTATCACATGGGGCTGAATCCTATTTAAACCCAGTTCTTAGAAAGATAATTCTATTTCAATGTCTACTCTATTTTCTCTGATATCAAGAAAAAATTTCAACAAAGTCTAATCTATGTGTAAAACAGATTGGAAGACATTATGGGGTAAATGTATCAATCTGCGGATTCTTCAACACCCGCGTGTTCAGCCTCTTCTGCGATTAAATTTCAAGCGGCGCTGCATTGTAAAGGGAAGTTAACCCTTTACAATGCAGCGCCGCTTGAAAGAATCCGCAGATTGATACATTTACCCCTATGTGTGTTTGCAATCAGATTGTAAGATAATGTGTGTGCAAGGCAGATTGTAAGACATTATGCATGTGCAATAAGATTGTGTGCAATCAGGTTGTAACTAATGTATTTGCAAAACTGTGTGTGAAGACAAGATGGAGCATAGGCCATGTGTGTGAGATTAGACAAAGAAAGATTTACAGGATGGAGGATATCGTGTGTGTGTGTGTGTTAAGACAAGAGGAGAGGAGGAAAGACCATGTGTGTGTGAGGAGACAAAATGAAGGATAGACCATGTGTGTGTGAGAAGGAAGGCCATAATGGATAACAGACCATGTGTCTCTGGCATTAGTACAAAGCCTAACTCACATGTCTCTTACATGGCTCACACAGGAGCCATGTTGTCCATTAAATCTATCCAGCAATAAAATGTGTGTATCAAACAGTATATGCAAAACTGCAAAACTTTTCCAAATGCTCTAAGCTTACAATTAACTTTCTAACAATATCTCATGCAAATAACTATGTAACAAACATCACATATTCACACCGTTTTTCTATGCACAAACAGCATACTTGCCCACTTTCATCACCTCCCATCCGGGAGCCAGCCAGTGGAGGGGGGCGAGAGGGGGGCGGGACGGCCAAAATGACGTCATTTTGGCCCTGCCCCCGTGACGTCATGACGCAAACGCGTCATTTGACAGCAGGGGCGGGGCCAAACACCGCGTTTCACCGGGGATCTAATTTTGCCCACTTCACTAGGAAGTGGGGCACTTCCTAGTGAAGTGGGCAGAATTCGGGAGATTGCCACAGTCGCCCAGGAGTCTGGGAGACTCTCGGAAAATGCGTGAGTCTCCCGGACATTCCGGGATAGTTGGCAAGTATGACAAACAGTGTAAACAACAGAATGTTTTTTTCTAAATCTTTCCAAAACACTTTCTAAATACACTAACAATCTCCATTAGCCTTTTCAATCAACTCAAAACAGCTCACAAAGAGAGCAATCTTTTCTTCTTCAAATCTAACAAGCTATGCACTACCATTTTCATGCATTTACTATACATTTACACTAAACTGCATTAATCATAACTATACACTGCCATTACACAGCACTTGCAATTTCCATTCTAGCATGTTACATTTAAAAGCATACACTTCCATTATACAACAAACTATGCACTACCATTTCCATGCTAGCATGTTACATTTAAAACCATACTTAACTAACACAATACAATTACTTATGTAAATACATCATCATATTGCCTTGATAATCTATGCTCTCAGAAACAGTATAATCAGAGGATGTCCTACACATTGGGGATGGGAACAAAATGTGATCTCTCCATATATATCAGCCTTCCATGCTGTCCCAATGTAACTCCTATCATTTATAGTTTTACCATCAAAACACTAGCAATAAACAGTGCATAATATTACTCATATTTAAGTCTATTTCCTCATGTTCAAACAATTTGCCACTGCCCGTTTGGGCCCATGTAAAATCCATGCCAGGTCAACAGATAAAGAGTAATGCATGTTTATCCTAATTCCTGTTAGCAAGTGAGTGCCTGCGTGAATGAACATGTCTTTTTCCCTATTCACCCCTGAAGGTGAACGGTCCCAGTAGAGATTGCCTTTTGGTTTGTTAAGATGTGTTAATTAACTGGGAGAAAGCCTAACTACACTAGGCCTGTTTAGTTCATATTTTAAAGCCAAACAAACTACTTTTGCTAAATAGAATTCTAATGAAGAATGGGTCTTCTCTTCAACAATCACCTTTATCAATATATAGTGGTGTATCTAGAGGACATCCTAATCTTCCCCGTAAAGAACCTCAACCATGTGGTTGAGATCCTTACTCAGCTCAGGGTCAACCACTTAAATTGCAAACTTCAAAATTGTCTTTTTGAAAAGACTCAATTGCCCTTTCTGGGCTACATCATCTCTGGTATTAGACTCTGTATGGACCCCAATAAACTCAAGGCTATTTCTCACTGGCCTCAAACCTCAGGCCAGAAAGCTACCGAGCGCTTTTTAGGTTTTGTGAATTATTATCACCAATTTATCGAGGGTTATTCTGACTTGATCGCACGCATCACCGCACTAACTAATCAAGAACTTGAAAAGTTTCTAAGCATGTTCTTTTGTGCTAATAAAAACAACTGGGTAGATTCACTTCCCTGGGTGAAATTTGCAACTCTCCTTTCTTTGTTCTTTATGGCTATGACACCTAAGTTACCAACCTTACCCCAGGTTCCATCCTCTGATGTACCAGTGGTGAATTCTCTTTTTCAGAATTTTTTAACCATCTGGGCTCAACTCAACGAGAATTTCAACAAATCTTCCTCTCGATACAAGAGGTCCAGTGACAAGAGGAGGTGTGCTGTTCCCAATTGGAAACCTAGAGATAAAATCTGGTTGTCCACCTACAATCTTCGGCTGCGGGTACCTAGTATGAAGCCAGTGCCTAGATTTATTGGTCCTTTTAAAATTGTGGAAATCGTCAAGTCTGTCGCCTTTAAGTAGTAGCTGATTTCTTCTTTACAAATTCCTAATGTATTCCATGCTTCCCACCCGAAACCTGTTGGTTCCAATCGGTTCTTCCGTGTTAATAGTCCTTCACCTCCCATTTTGGTCCAAAATCAACAGAAGTACAAGGTTAAACAAATGTTATACTCTTGTATACTCAGGTACTTTGCAGTTTCTAATAGATTGGAAGGGCTATGGTTCAGAAGAATGCAGCTAGGTTCAAGCCACGGATGTACATTCTTCCTAGTTATTTAAGATTTTCCACAAAAATTTTCCTGACAAACCTTTTAGGGTGTCAAGTGTCCACCTTTAAGGGAAGGGATACTGTTCCAAAACTTACCTGTTCCACACTCCTGTGCTCTACCCCTATGTAGAGGTCAGCATTTCCTGGTTTGCGTGATCACATGATCGTGGCTGGGAGGCAGCATATTCAAACCTGCAGAGTATATAACGCTCACTCTGACATTACAGCTGTGTCAGAGCATCAGGTATTCTTACCTAGACTGACTCCCTGTTATGCTGTATTGCTGCTGACCTTGGATTTGTGATCTCTTTTAGGATAGTCCTTCTGTCTTTTAACACCTCGTATACCAATCCTTGCTTGTTTTGAGAAATCTCTCTCTCTTTTAGATCCTGATTTTGTACTGCACTATTGCCTGTGTACCAGATCCCAGCCTGTTATTGAACTTCCTTTCTGCATACTGATTTTGTACCTCACTACTGCCAGTGTTCCAGTCCTCAGATAGCTGACCTGCATTCGGATTTCCTTTCTCTCTGATGTGTTGCTCGTTGTGGCTCAAAGGAGCACCGTGACCTGTGTGGTCCCATCCGCAAAGTTCATTCTACCTTGCGGTGGTACTTGGTGAAGACTGGGAGACTCGTTAGAGTCCTCACCTCTGTTTGTCCAGCGCTTAACCAGGCTAACGTGTATCCATCACCCCTCTTCCTGAAACAATCATTCCAAGATCAGACCCAGCAGACACACAATGAGCTAAAATACCAATCTGAGAAGGTGCAATTTTCAAGTGATTTTGGACTCTCCAAATTTAGAAAAAAAAACATATATGCATAATTTTCACCATTTATGTTCATTTAAATCTATCCTATGAAATAAAATTTGGTGAATCCTGCAGTTCCTGCGGGCTATCCCCTTGTCCTGTTCTGCCCATCAATACACATGGTTTGCTCATTCTGTGACAGCAGCCATATTTACACACAAATGTGTACATGGTCCAGTATATTTTAGCTTATGGTCTGCATAAGTTGTTGCCAAGGTATTTCCAGGTTGGATGCATTACAAGTTAGCTGCGTAGTGACATGGAAGGGATTTGAAGCATTAATTATACTTTCAAACAAGTGGATTATTAAATATATTAGGCCTAAAAATATATATTTATAAATGAAACATAGTATCTATTAACATATACTTCTGTACAGCCTTCTGCCAGACTGTCTGGGAGCATCCCTTGCCTCACTAGAACTGTATTTTGAAAAGATACATAACTTTAGCTGAAAATGTGTAGAGTGCTAGAATTAACAAGCTTTTATGTTTCAACTTCTTTAAGCTGCTGTTGAGACACAGCCAATCAGGAAATGGTCAGAATTGGAAGACACAGGGAATGACAACACATAACTTTTACCATGCCCACAAGAGGCAATTTCAATAGAAAAGAACAGCTCAACAGCAAACAGAACACAGTGCCACATGCTGGGTACACAACAGCAATCAGATTTACAGAATGTTATTTCACGGTGTCACAATAAGGAAGCAAAAATCCACACATTTATTGGGTAAATATTAGCTTTATTATGGATATTATTTAAAGATGGATTTAACCTGTAAGCCCTTTTTTACCAGCCATTAGCAAATATACATCCTTTCATACACCACCCCATATATGACACTTGGCTGTCAATTACAATCTGTGGTTCCAGGAAAATGGAATTTTGTTCTCAGCCACACAATTGCTGTACGCAGTCCTTAAAGTAGAGTTATATAGAGCTATATAGCTCAGTGGTGAAATATGAACTCCCCAATGACCACAAGAAATTATGTAAGGTCACAATAGTGATTTAATCTGGGATTTCACCCAGTGTAAGGAAAGCCTTCGGGCTATCTGTCATAGACAGGGGTGGATTGGCAATAGGCCTTACCAAAACTTTTAATGGCAGACCTGTGGTCACATGATGTCATGGAGCCACCTGTGGCCTGTACTGATTTTTTGCTTTTTCATTCATTCATTCATCATATGGGCTGTTTGTGGGGTGTTTGCACTAAATATAGGTTACTCCACGGACCCATCATAACACAGAGATCTTGCAAGATTAACAGCGAGATCAGACCTGCAGGAATTTCTGTCCTAGTTGTCCGTCGTACTGCAAGCAGCACAGAGGTAAGATTAAAGGGAGAATTAATGTGGATGGGGGCATGTCGAAACATATATTAAGAGGGTCAATGTGAGGGGCACTATGTAGGAAAGATTCATCAGAAAGGAATGATATGGATAGAATAAATATTGAGGGGGGGTCATGATATGTGGGAGGATTAAAACAGGGGGGCATAATATGAGCAGATTCAATAAAAGGCTGCCAATATGAGGACAATAAATACAGGGATGATATAATATGGAGGAGAATGAATATAAGGATGATATGATATGAGGGAGAGTGAATACAAGTTTGGCATGATATGGGGAGAATGAATACAGGAATGGCATTATATGGGGGAGAACCAATACAGAGGATGCCGTGATTTGAGGAGAATCAATATGGAGGACACATGATTTGGAGAGAATCGATATGGGGGGTATTATATAAACTAAGAAATAATTCAGGTCAGGCATGATATGATGAAAATCAATCCAGGAGGGCCATAAATTGGGGGAGAATCAGTCAAGGAGTGACAAAATATGGGAGACATCAAAACAAGGGGTCTCATGCACAAAGTGTGACAAAGAAAGGATTAGAGGCACAGGGTCCACATATTTTAAATTTGCCACACCCCTCCCTCCTTCGGGGCAACATAGTTTTTGCTTAGATGCAAATTGACTCCTTGTGTGTTTTATTTCTAACTCAGTATCAGTATCACAATGTCTATTAAGGGGAGGGTTCCTTGTCTGTATTCTGTGGTGGTCACTATAATGTTCTCTGTATTATATGACCATCAGTAGGATGCTCTCTATATTGTATAGCTGCTAACTAGAATGCCCTGTGTATTATACGGTGGACACAAGTATACACTCTGCGTCCTTTTGCAAAATGATGCTGTCTGTATTGTGTATGGTAGTCACTATGTTCCTCTCTATATTGTGTGGTGATCACAAGGATATTATTTGTATTATATGGAAGTCAGTAGGATTCTCTTTCTATTGTATATAGGTCCCTAGAATGTATTCTGTATTGTATGGGGGTCACTAGATTGTTCTCTGAATTGTATGGCGGTAACTAGAATTTTCCCTGCTTTGTTTTATTTGCAATACATTTATCATGGCACATTCATGGGATTATTTTCATTTAATTCGAACAAACAAATCTGCCTCTGGTCATAGATCCCCCTTCCCCACCCTGTGTCTCACAGAGATATACAGTGTATACTGGTGCATTATACAGCTGCTGTCAAATACAGTTTACACTTAATCTAATAGTACTGGCAATAGGGGAGCCCTGAGACAGACACCTGTAGCTAAAGAAAATAAATAAATAAATAAAAGGAAACTACCGGTAATAAAATCTCCTTTGTTTCTTTTACCAATCACTTTATCGCGTGACATATCTCAGTGATCCATGAAGTAAATGGCAAAATCAAACTTTTAGCACTGTTCAAATTTAATATAACACAAATTGAAATTGGGGTCTACCACAAACATGTTCATAAACATTAAATTTAAATTTTCGAGAATCTCTATTAGTAGGGTCATTTAGTGTAGCACCAAACAAGAGAGAAATATAAAAAAAAAACAACTTCATAATTAATAGAAAAACTGTAACATTTAGTATTCTCACATCATAACAATAGTCATGAAGGGGTTAAAATGGTGCTGAAAGCTTGAGAATGTATCTTGATTTAATTACACTACAAAGACTTGCATATAACAAGGTGCAGTCTTTTAAGTATTATATTACTAATTAAAGTGTTTATTACATACCAATTAACAGTAATTAACATAGATCAAGCTGTTTTGGGCTTTTTTCTTTTTTTAAATAATCTTCCATTGACAGGTCACTTTACTTAGCCAGATTTCTTTTCAATCTGCCCTGGATGTAATTGATGACAAGCCTTTTGTAGGGCAATGTTTACCAATTAATTTGCTCTGCAAGCCTCAATAACATTCCCTTTTGTACGGGATGCACAAACATCTGGCATATTGATCACAGCCTTCACATTCTTGCCGAAATTCTTTATATCAGCGTCCTGTGTCTCCTCATCCTGTCTGAGTGTAATCCGGAGATAAAAGACAAGATTTACAGAATTTTTCCTCTAGCATTGGATGTGGACAAGTAAAATTCTGATTGCATCACATCTATTTTGACAAGAGATGATTTTAATGCTCATATTTTATGTTGCATACTTTTATTTTGTTTTTAGTTAAAGGCAAAAACTTCATAGTGATTGATAGTAGTTTAGGCATTATAGTCCGGTATCAGACATTTGATCTTACTTTAGTTACCACTTTTGCTGTTTAAGTATTTAAGCCAGGTGAGAACAACTCGGACCAGTATACAATTGGTTTACATTTAAATTATTTACATTAGGTTTTTCATGTAAACCCATTATGGTCAGGGTCGTATCTTTGATAGTCCGCCCTCCTAATATGGTTTCTTAGTCCTTAAATTGCGTTGCAGTCCGTTTTGCTTTTTCATATCAATTAACTTAAATGTGACTGGGATGTCACCAGGTATCTGTTGCAAACTTCACTACCAGAATCCGATATAGAAATTAGATTTTTAGCTTATTGTGCACCAAGAGTATCTGTCTCTATGACTAATATTATGATGTGTGACATTGTTTGCTTATTCATTGAAGATTGTGCTAAGATTAGCATAGTTGTGGATTTGCTTTCGTCCTGGAATAAATTTGCCCAGGCTGATGGGAGTTGCTGGGCTGAGTGATGACATTCCTTGCATTGCAGGCAGTAGGTGCACTGATGTTTTGCGGAACTGTGACAAATAAAGATTTTATGCAACGCAAGATTACTGAAATTAGATAAAGAGAGAGAAAGTGTGTAGTCTATTGGCATTTTAGGGGCATTCTTTGTTGTGTGAGTACATTGTATAACAACAGTTCTTGATTTTTTCCCACCTCTAAGTTGGAAGAGGAAGGGTTTTATTCCATAATTTTAATGGGACGCGAGCCATAAATTATGGTAAACCAAGCAGTATTTAACTGTAAAAAGAAAACTTTTATTTCATGAATATCTTACCCTATATTCTTCATTCTTTGCTCCTTTGTCCCTTATTTTCTCTATATTCATTGTCTGTTCGCATGTCCTTTTAAAAATATTTGTATTAGGTAACTCAGTGTTTTTTGAGTACCCTACATTGTGGAGGTGCAGACTAGGATGTGCACAGTATGTTATTCTTGTGATTACGTTTCTCTTGTTCATTTGGGAGTTCAACTGTTACACGTGACTGAATGACTTGATGTCTCATTACAGTCCCTTGAACAGTCACACTGGTTGCTTTTATGTGGTCTGTAGCTTTTTGGACCTACTATGCTATTGATACTGTGTTTCACACATCTTCCCTAAGCTCACTTAGAAGCCCTACTTCCCTCTATCATTTATTCCCAGCATATTCTAGTCCCACCCTGCTTGGTTTCAAATTTTCTATCTTTGGATCTCCTCCAAGGAATCTTTCATGGACATGTCCGGGCTTAAATTCTGGTCTCTATGTTACAGCTATGCAGATACTCTGCACTGAGCCATAGGCTCAATTAACAACTCACAGTAGATAGCTTGCACAATTGTACTTCAGCAGACAAGTACTAGAGAGGTGTTTTAACAACCAATCATCGTTAATAATATGTAAACACCTGATTCTTGTTGACAGTGTCCCTGACCTATATAAAGTGCCTCATGGCTGTAACTGCAATTTGTGCCATTAGCTGCCTCTACTTTCAGGTGATGTGGTTACTATGCAGCACAGGGAGAGCTATACTATATTCTGGAATGACTAGGTACCTAGTTGTACACAGTATGCTGTTCTATTACTATACATACGAACACTACCACCATATCCATTAAGTGACTTACTTGAGTTTATAACCTGTTACCCCAACTATTCTCTCGGGGCCTTATGTGACAGAAACTAACTAGTACATTGGTGGTAAAACTATATGTTTAAAAAAGAAACCTTATCCATTAGTACACAAAATCCACTAGACGTCCTTACAATTAGATTGTGCTGGTGATCTGACAGTGCTGATGTTGTAGTGATATTTTTTTAATTGTGAGGGCTCGCTTCATGTAGACCACAATAAATTAGTTCAGAACACTAAAATCAAATAGTATTAACCTGGAAGCAGTTTTAACATAGGATAACATATCTACATATGGATGAAGAGACCGATAAAGCCCACATTGATTTCTCAGGCTATCCAATAGATGTAGTTGTGTCCACAACCATTTGTTGCACTGTATTCCATATTTTAGTTAAATAAGGTAAATGATCTCCTGTATTAACTGGTACATCTATACATAGGTTTAGTTGTATGTTTTTATTTAAACATCCAGAGTATTTATTTTCTTAATTGCACATGCCAGTTCTTTAATCCTAAATTGTAATTCTCTACTGTGTTCTAAAATATATTTCTATAAATTCTACAGGAGACCAAACGCAGGTTAAACAGTTGCACTTGAACGTTTAAAGTGCAGAGCTTCCAGTCAATGAATGTGAAATAAAAGATGATGGATTAATCATATATGTCATAATATAGATTAGGCTTTAAAGACTTTTCCATGTATATTGTAAATAAATAGTTTTTTCTAAATGTCTTCATTAAATGTAAACACGTATATTACAGTCTAACCACAAAAAAACATTTTACAGACACCACCAGTAAATTAAAAAAATAAAACATTAACAAGATTTCTTTCTAAATCATATTTACATACAGTAAGTAATTATGCTTGTTAAAATAAAGAGAAACATTAGCAGGAGACGTCGCTTCAAGGAGTAATTGGTGTTCATTCCAAGTATGTTTTTGTTTTCAATTTCTGGGCAAAAGGTCAAGTTCATTGCAAATTTTGCCCTATACAATAAAGCACTTAATGTTACTGAAGTGGATGGGAGGTGGATTAAGGGAGTAAGCTCTGGAGACCACTGCTTAAATATTTGTTGGGTAACTCAAGACTTCACCGCGCACACCACAAGAGACTCTCTCAGCAATGGTTACAATTCCAATGGATCAGCCTAGCGTGTTTCTCTCTCCCTCTCTCTCTCTCTCTCTCTCTCTCTCTCTATATATATATATATATATATATATATAAAATAAGATTCAAGGAAAGTAATAAATGAATTAACTGAGTTTTACATGTTACATGTTTTTGATGAGAAACATTGACTTTTTGTTGACCAAGTCATTTGACAAGTATAATTTTCTTTAGATATATTTAAAAAGCATATCTTTATATATTTATGCATATATACAGCATGTATATAAACATTTTTACACACACACACACATACAACTATACATATATATGTACATGCACTGGTACACACAGACACACGTATGCAGGTATGGGCTCTGATTTACATTTACCAGTGGCCTAGTGGTTAGCACTCCTGCCTCACAGCACTGGGGTCATGAGTTTGAATCCCAACCATGGCCTTATCTGTGTGGAGTTTGTATGTTCTCCCTGTGCTTGCGTGGGTTTCCTCCGGGTGCTCCGGTTTACTCCCACACTCCAAAAACATACTGGTAGGTTAATTGGCTGCTTTCACAAATTGACCCTAGTCTCTCCCTGTCTGTCTGTCTGTCTGTGTGTGAGTGTGTGTCTATATTAGGGAATTTAGACTGTAAGCTCCAATGGGGCAGAGACTGATGTGAGTGAGTTCTCTGTACAGCGCTGCGGAATTAGTGGCGCTAAATAAATAAATGATGATGATGATGATTTTCCCCCTAATTTGGAGCATTTGAGCACTGCCATTCCCAACTATTTTAAATAATTAATTAGTACTTTTCACAGTGGCTGTAATAGAAAACTCTGAGTAGCCATATATGTGTGTATGACATAATCACCAAAAAACACCAGTTTAATTTACTTTTTAAAGTGCACTTGAATTACTTCACCTGCATATGTACCCAATTCTGAAGTGGAGGGGAGTGAACAATCTTTATTCATCTGAATGTTCAAGGTAGTACGGGTCATTTAAAAAAAAGAGAGTATACTAACCTTTTGGGAGAAAGTGACCTGTCCACTTAACTATATGTAATGAGGACAGGGCAGCATATGATAGAGCAGAGGAGCAGAACTAATAAATTCAGACTTTGATAGTTGATCATGTAGGGGCCCCCAGCACCACAGAGTAGAGGCTCCGTTCAAACTGATACAGGAAGATTGTGGTGTCAAAAAAAAATTAATATGAAATGACATTCATACAATTAACTTATTTTTCATGTCTGTTTTCGGTGTTTGCTGCATAAAAGATGCCTTTTAACTGCTAGCATTAAGAACCCTACATTTTTATATTCAGGAATCTGCAGTATCATGGCCTTTATAAATGGTAAACTAAGCACAAGCTGCTGGTTCCTCCTTGGTTGAGGTAACCAAAACTATAGGACAATTTCCAAGCAGATTAATCCCTAACAAACTTATCCCATGGTAAAAAGTGATGCTGTATAGATTTTGATTAAACCTTGTCATCAATCTTTGACAGGTATTAGTTGAAAGAGCTGAGCCCACATATCTGACAGTTTACAGCAAGAGTACTGTATTTTTCCATAATTTAAACCAGAACTCTATGGAGCAGTGTTCTAAGAGTAAATACCTGAAGCCCCAATTCTGACACGAGAATTAAGTGAGTGAGCTGATTTTAGTAACACTGTAGGTGTCAGTTCCCTCATTGAGTAGAAAAGATATGTGCATGACGGCTCTGGATGGAGGGTATGTTGGGTATGGAGACATGGTTTATTGGGAGATTTTGTGATTAAAGCAGATATCGGGCAGTCACATGAACTATGTGCTGCTAAACAGATGAACTGAAAAAGAGTGTCTGTGAGCTAGACTGAAAAATTCATTACGAGAAAGAGGATGAGTGGGAAATAAATTTCAGGTTGGGGTGGTAATGTATTATAGTGCAGTGAGAAAACAAATGACAAGGTGGGAGGGATTTTGTGTCCCACACAGCCGTGACATTTGTGAGGAACCAAAATATACCATGATGCATAGTGCTGTACATTTCGATTTTTTTTTTGCTGCTGTTATGATTAGAGATGCTCAGGCTTGGTTTCCTGAAAACCGAGCCCACCTGAACTTAGGGGATTCGAATAGGCTCACGAGCCGGCTCGGTATCTCCGCGTGTCTTCGGATCTGAATCGAGGCAAAAAGTCATTGTTGCGTTTTCGGATCTCGCGGGTTTTAGATTTCATAAGTACCTCCCTCCCCAGCAGATCCAGCACCATTGCTAGCACAGAAACAGTGGTGGCACTGTTCTTTTCACTCTCCATTCTCCAGTGGCATAGCTCAGTGCCATTGCTCACACAGAAACAGGGGTAACACTGTTCTTGTCATTCTCCAGTCTCCAGTGCCATTGCTCAGTGCCATTGCTCATACATAAACTGGAGGGGTAGCAGTGTTCTTGTCACTTGACAAAAATTGACTGGAAATGTTATTGAGGTTAATAGTAATGTAGGGATAAAAAAGAGCCAAATTATGTGATTTTAGAAAAATAAAATAGGGATTTTAGAAAAAAAATGGGATCCATAGCCAAAACCAAAACAAAAAACATGAAGTTAATCCAGATACAAAACCGAAACCAAAACACGGGGTCAGTGAACATCTCTAGTTATGATTGTGGCATAATCAAGAATTAAAAAAAAAAAAAATATGGATGCATAATGTTCACTCCTCAAGATTTGTTTTTTTCTTTTAAAGTAATGTAAATAAATGATGATGATGATGACGACAATTTTTCCCCAGTAAATCAGCGGTCAACTATGCTGAATTTACTTCAAAGGCCTGTGGAATGTTTTTATTTGGAGAAGCTCGGTGTCTAAAGTGTTTGTGTCTTGTCACATAACAAGGTTGCTTATATTTCAGAGAGGCCTCTCCACAAGAGGATTTTTACTTATCTTTGTAGGTGTTGGAAGTTAAACATTGCCCTAAATCTTCAATGGGATGCCAGGAAAGTACACTTTTATGCATATTTCTACCAATGTAGTAAAACCATTTAATGTGCATATATAGGTATCCTCACACCAAAATACACAGTTATATAGGAAGTCCATATTTCTCCTTACTCTCATGATTAATTTACATCATAAATAAACTTAAAATAAGCAGTATTTCAGAATAAATGTATAAACAACTCTATTGAAGAGGAGGAGGTTAGTAGGTGGGACATTTTTACTATTTTTACCATGTGCATTTTCAGATGAATCTTCAAACCTGCAAAATTATGCACCAATCAATTGGGACAGTTCCAACATCTTGGAAGTGAATGTGCACATTGTAATAGGCACACTTGCCCAAATAAAGAACAATGGTAGCACTTTTTGAGGTTTCTAAATGATCCTTAGTATGTGTAAATGGAATGATGCTGAAAACAGACGCAATGTGCTATATATAAACCATTTTAAATAGAAAAACTCCCTCTTAAAATATTGTTATTTTTAATTATTGTTATTGTTATTTGTAATAAAAATTAAAGGAACACTGCTATCAAAACTAAATAATAATAGTAATAATAATAATAATAATAACTTGACAGGAACTCCAAACAGACTTTTTTTTGTTGAAAATTCATATCCCCTGATCAATAATAAGAGTTGTAAATTACTGTACTTAACATTACTACTGCCTTCTTGTGGAAAGATAAGGCAGCAGAAAAGTTAATTACAGTATGTAGTATGTACAGTCTGATCATAACCTTCAGCTGACTTTAACCAATTGAATTTGAAAAATAATTAAATCTTCCTCTTTTCCTCATTCCTTAGAGACACTCAAATTATTCTAAATATTCAAAGTACTCACATATGGGCTGTCCCAAGGCCTCAGACGTGATGTTTTAACTGGTTAGTATTGAAGTTTCAGTTTCAGTTTGCCGTTTGCAGCTAAAACATAAAATGTATAATATTGCCTCTTCAAGCCTATACATAGTGGGCCTGATTCATCGAGGAACATAAATGACGGTATGTGACATATTTTGCACAATTACGCTCTGAGCAGCTCCAAAACCGGACTATTTGCCAGTGAACACAGCAACACCCAATTCATGTTGAAGTTCAAAGGACCCTTACGACAGCCTACGATTTCAAGGGTGAAATGGGGAGGGAACTGGGCACATCCACGTAGTCAATATACAGTAAGGGCGTGCTAAGCTCCAGTACATGCGGCAATGTCCGATTCAAGTTTAAGTGCTGATTACTAGTGATGGCAGTTGTGTATGTACGCTAGAACATGTGTTTGCAATCAGGAGCAGCTGTAAAAACACATTTTATGTACAGTGGACATTAATGACATCATGATACATGTATTTAAGGGTAGAGTACATTAGTCTAACAGTGTAAATGTCAGCACTTAACCTCCGACATGAAAATGTCATTTATACTGTTGGAATAATGACTGCCACTGTTATTTACTTTTTTAAAAGTTTTATTTTTTATAACTATATTACCAACAAGTAACATACTTTTAGGACCACATATGTATTGGTCGTATTTTGCCGTTTATTGTTTCTGGCAAAGTTGAATGCACCTAGACCCGTATTCAACAAGAGACATTTTTTCACATCCGCTCCTTGTTGAATACGGACGTGCAAATGCCCAAATTATGTGCCTTTTAAAAATAACACAATTTACGTTATTTTGCTTACCTTAATGAATCAGGCTCAGTATTTTTATACTCCATTAAACAGTGAGCATTTCTGTTGTTTGAGTTTGAAATTTGATAATGAAATTTAAGTTTGATGATAAAAATTCTTTCAAAATATTATACATTGTAGCCATTTAAGGTCAAACATATTTGGACCCACTTGAAAATGTTTAAAATGGTTTACATTGCTCCAAATTGGATCAAAGTCTTCAGTTTACTAAGCTCCTGCTCCAAGGACAGTGGCAGGTGAAGATTGTAACTGGGGTGGTACACCTGTCAAACAGTAACGCAGGTGTCCTAAGACGAGCTCAGGAAGGACAAAAACTTCCCATGGAGTTAATAGCTCCACGGGAGGTTTTTGTCATTCCAGAACTCGCTTTAGGACACCTGCGTTATGGTTTGACAGGTGTACCGCCCCAGTCAATCTCCCCACCTGCAGTCACACAGAAATTCAAATGCTTCAGTATCAAGGACAATAGGTGACTTAATTTTTGTGTAATAGTCACTCTAATTCTACCTGACATGCCAATTAGCAAATGATCGGTGTTAACAATGATCTATAAATGCATACATTCTGGGGGAGAGCCAGATCATCTGCTCCCTGCCCTATTATGCCTTCTCACCCAGACTTCAAGTTGGAGGAAGTTCCCGGTTATGGCAAATTTACTTCACCGGGTTTACAGAACCGTCCCAATATGCAACATTAGATCAGCATTGTAAGCACAGCATTCAGTAAACTGACAACCTGACAACACTGCCACTATCCCATGCAATTGAAATAGGTTCAGTAAAATCTGGCCTCTGATTTATAATGGCAGAGAATTGGTTAACCATAACTCTTATAGGTGTATCAGTTATAGTTGTTGGTTTTTTGCATAAAATTGCACACTGTTTTAATTTTGGAGACAAATTGGGGCCATGAAAAGAAGGTAAAACCAGGGCCCCAAAAGCAGTAGATGCTATACTGGTAGAACAGCACTACTTCAGATGTGGTGTATATGGAAACTTATGGTAACATCCGCTGTAAACCTATAAATCAAGGTGCACTCATTTCAGAATAGTATATCCCTTTTTTTAAAAAAAGAAAAAGAAAATGCTTACATTTAACAGACCAGGCAGAACCAACCAATAATGCCACAAATCTGTTTCTCTAAACTAGACCTGTCTCAGTGGCAACTCTTTGTCTTGCCCTATAAAAAATAAACCAGTAAATACATTTTTCATGTTATTTATAGTATTGCAGCCTCTTAGAATGGGTTTTGCAGTTACTTTTCTGATAGCCCTAAATGGAAAACTTTTAGTATGAAAGCTGTTTGTGTTTGCGCATGTCAAATATAAACAGCGGACCTGTCATCCAGTCGTAGGTTTGCAAGGAATAGGGATACGATTTAAGGATTTAATTGGAGATCGTGATTGGAGAAATGTGAGGGAAATGAGGGAGAAAACAGCTAGAATAAAGGAGTTAATAATAATAGAGAAATTAATAAATAAATATAGAAAGATAAAATAATAAAGTGAAGAAGAGGATAAGTTAGAGAAAAGTAATAGGAATGCAGTATTGGAGGAAGAATTGTTTGAAAGTGAAGAGATTCAGTCAAGCAAAGAAAAGTGAAAGAAAGTTAAGTAATGTGTGAGGAATATTATAGTATGAAGAGTCAGTCAAAGATAATCTATAGGCAATGAGGTAATGCCTGAGAAATGTGAAAGGTAGTGAAGTAGCATGTGAGGAAGATTATAGTAATTGAAGAGAGTGAGTTACAGATAAGTGACAGAAAGTGTGGTAATATGTGAGAAAGAGATTAGCTAGTGAAGAGAGTTAGAGAGAAGTGACAGGCAGTGAGGTAACACAAGGGAGGTATCTTACTAAGTGAACAGAGTCAGAGAGGAAAGCACTAGAGAGGTAAAGCGCCAGAGTTTAATGGGAGGAAAACAAAAGAGAGTAAGATATAGAAATTGAGAGAAGATAAATGGATGATTGGAAGAAAATACCAAGTAGAAATCATTAAGGAGAGAAAAAGCAGTAATCAAAGCAGGTGAGAGGGAATGAAGCGAGAAATAGAGGAAGAAACAGTAAATCCTTCTCTAGGTGGAGTAGTACCAAACTCGGCAGACGAAAAGGATTCCTCCATTCTTGGTTCGGTTCAGACCATGACAAAATTATTTCTTCAACAAGACAGTGAGGGTATAATCTAAGTGTTTCCTACAATGGTAAACAGATCTAATAGTCTTCTCTACAAGGGTCAAATAATAGGACTGGCTACTGTCTAAAGATCACATGTAGCCAGCAGAAATATTATTAAGGGACTAAATAACTTGAATATTGAAACTTATGTTACTTCATGTACTGCTGGCCTATGGTAATTATACTACAATTTCTTATATTAATCTATATTTTTCCTAAGTATCTAAAATATTGAACCTTTAATTGTCCTGAAGACGCCAAATCCTGCCACTGTAGCTAGTAGGCCTTCAGGCTGTAGCAACTGGTTACACTGGTTACACTGGCCCAGAAGTGTGAGTAAGCTCGGAGCTCTGCAGAATACACCTCATTCACGGCTTAAATTTGGGAAGGGATTATGTGCCTCTGTTGTATAAGGGTCATGCCCATTGTGTGTGCTCCTTATTTTCTGACATTGAGGAGCTATCATTGATAGGGGATCCCAGAGAATGAGGGGAAGAGACTTAGCCATTAGCCTTGAACCTCAGGAGATAAGGACCACCAATCCAAGAATGCTAACTTCCCCCTGATATTCTGAACCAACTAGTGTGGGAATTAGAGTTTGGGCTTAAAGAGAGGTGCCTGAGAACCAATGAGATATTTTTGTAAATCTTCACCCACATAAGAAGTACTGGACAGGGAACAGGGTTTTGCTGTTTTGGTATAGGATTCATCTCCAGTTAACTACCCATTTGCAAGTAGAGCAAATTATATATATCGACAGTGGTAAATACCATCAAACTGTAATATGACAGGGATAATCCCCATCCAAATTTAATTTGTCACTTGTTTTGCCCAACAAAATGATTCCAGTGATAATATCAAGTAAAGTCTTATATACAGTGGTAATGCCCAAATATAGGATATACAATTGATTGAATCTGAGTTCTTATATGTCATTTATAATGTCAAACAAGATCAACTATGCCAGTGATAATGCCAGTTATAATGCCCAGCAGTAGCAGTAATACAGAGTAGTTATAATAGCCAGTTATATGTAGTGCAGTAATAGTGATACAAAATAAGAGGCCCATTAGATCTTTTAAAAACAATCTGAAACTGAAGTGCAATGAAAAATGTCAACATACAAGATAGCATGGATTTGCAGCTGAGAAATTTTTATTACTATTTAGATTTTAGCAGAGCATTTGGTACAATATTACATAATGAATTGATTCAGAAAGATGAAGACTTGAAGACTTGAATTTAATAGAAATAGAGTAAACTGAAGAGGCAGAGTGCTGCAGATAAAAGTCTATTCTCTGATGAAGATCTGATAGCCAATGTTATATAGAAAATATCTTTAAAAAAATCGAACATGAAAGAGTGTCTAGATGGACCTTTAGGCTGTTTTACGCCATCAAATTCTACATTTCTTTTAATCTATCAGCAATAGTTAGGCCCAGTTATATGTACAGGAGTAGCAGTTGTGATAAGTAAGACTTTCATCAATAGTAAATATGACAATTAGAATTGATGGCTAACTATAGGTAAAACAGTACTAGTAATGTCCTGTACATTGTCAATCAGAATCAGTAATAGTAGTAATATAAGCCAGTTAAAAGTACTGCAATACTAGTGACTGTAATGCCCCCTAAGATGTCCAGGAACAGTAATGGTCAGATATATACATAGCAGTAATAGTAATGCCAGTTTAGGTGCGCAGTGGCAGTAATGTGAAGCTGTTGTACTCTTCATCTAGCTTCCACTTCTTCTCCTTTTCTCCAGTGCTTGTTCATTATTCATCATTATTTATTTATTTATATAGTGCCACTAATTATGCAGCACTGTACAGAGAACTCATTCACATCAGTTCCTGCCCCAATGGAGCTTACAGTCTAAATCCCCTAACATACACACACAGACAGACTAGGGTCAAAATGATAGCAGCTAATTAAACTACTGGTATGTTTTTGGAATGTGGGAGGAAACCGGAGGGCCCAGAGGAAACCCATACAAACATAAGGAGAACATACAAACTCCACACAGATAAGGCCATGGTCGGAAATCGAACTCATGACCCCAGTGCTCTGAGGCAGAAGTGCTAACTACTATGCCACTGTGCTTGATCTTGCTGTATTCAGTACAGCCTGGGCAGTGCTCACTGCTACACATAACAAAATGTAGCTACATGAATCACCAAGTTGTAATTGTTCACACCACACTTCACATCAAGTCACTTTTGATGCAGTGAATGGTTAGGTTGCTCCCTTCACCTTTTAAGCCCAAACATCCTTAATAAAATTTCTGCAATATTACAGCAGAGTTTGAGATTTCCTTGGAACTTGGGGCCCAGCTGAGCCAGTTATTGAGTGAACAGAGAAAACAATATAATGAATTTAGACCAAGTACAGTAAAGAAAATATTTTCAATAGTTAAGTTTGTAAAAGAAACATGTTAAGCTCACTAGATTATAAATTTATGCTAATTGTGAGAGAAAAATATTTCTTACCGGTTATAAAGCTTGTCACTTAAATTCCCAAAACATATTTCCATTATTGATATTTTGTGTGCTTTATGGAGTAAAAAGGCATATTTGGTTTCCTGAAGAAATCTGTCCCATTTCAGTACCTGCCACAATTTTACCATCTGCTTAATAATGCATTATCTCCATGAGACGTGTATCCAAGATTTATTACAGTCCAGAATGCTCTATGGGCCATAATTTACCAATGGTTCATCAGTTTTTTAAACCACCTCCATTCCTCTCCTCAACCCCCCCCAAAAAAATTAAATGGGGCTTAGGCTTTAGCCTCCCAGACTGTCTCCTGAAGTTGTCAACATAATATTTGTAACTGTCCAAAATGATGGGTTATAGAGTTTGTGTGTCCCTGCTGGATAGGAGACCAACTATGTACCGTATAATTGTTTTTAGATTTATGCTTATCAGTATGTAATCCTCTGAACATTCTCAACTAATCACATACAGTTTCTACTATCTTGCTCTATTTTAGGCATTGATACTATGAAGATATTTCTTTCTGTGCTGTAGACACTTAGCGACTTATTTATGGTTTAAATTTCAAGCATCATTTTCGATTCAAAATAAAAGTGAACCTCGATGTGTAGAGATTTGGAAAAAAATTTAGAGACACACTGAGCAAGAGTATAAACATCACAATAATATTGCTCAGTTTATTCTCATTTATAGTCTATATTAATCATGAGAGTGAGGGACATGAGACTCTCTTTATTACAGGTGGCAGTTTTGTGTGAGCTTAAGCTTTCTATTACATTGCTCAGAGTTTCCTTGGAAATACTCTTCCCCTTTGAAGTCCTACATGGATGGACCAGATAGGGTATGTGATAGCTTGTAACACTTGTTCATCTTATAATAAAATGTCTGTTATTGCAGGTATTACAGATAAGTGCCTCTTTCTAAGATTACATGTTGTGTTTTAATTTACCTCTGAGATTAAGGGTGATATGCAGTGCTTTTGAAGATTAGAGGGCTGCTCCATGCAGCATCTGAACTGTGGCAGGTTGCTATCGCTGTCTTTGGAACAGTGGGTACAGATGCAAACCTCTACTTAGCTGTCATTTTGACCAACTATCCATACAGAGCTACACATTCATCAGCACAGGCACAGTCTTGCATAGAAAGTAAATCTGACTAGTAGACAACTCTTTCAATCTTTTCTATAATTGGAGTAAATATACACCAAATGCAGGTCTTAAGCAAAATGTTTGTTAGAACATCCAATAAGGTTAGGTGGGATACAAAGAGCCTAAAAGCATTTCATCTCAATGATTCAATATTGCTTGGCAGATGTAAGAATAGATTAACTGGCAAAGGAATTTTATTTAGCCTCAGTATAGACCCCTGTTCAATTTAGTGGCAGTGTAGCTATGTATGTAAGCACCTACCTCTGTAACTTCTCTGAAATGGCCAGCCAACCAGTTACTTGCTTAGATTCCTATCACAGCACATAAGATTAATTGGGATGATCCCTAATGATGAAGCAATAAAGGAACTTAATTTAAGCATATAATTTCTACTCTTGCACAGGCTTTGTGGCAAACAAATGAAATAATAAAGTCTTACTCCTTTCTTCTCCTGCACATGCACTTGATTTCAATTTGCTACAGAGTGAAGTTCATCTCCGCTTCTCCTGCACAGTTCTTGCTTGTAAGCAGATAGGACATTTCATACTCACTTGTTTGCTGTCCTCATAGGCTCTGTAGTTCTCCCAGCATCCCTGGGTTTTGTCTCTCTCACAAGCTGATGCTCTCTTTCAATTGGTTCATGTGGTTGTAAACGAGATCTCACTGCTTCCTCCTGGATGGTTTCTTCTCTCACTGGCCACCTGGCCTAACCTCTATGCTGTAGCAGTGCCACTGTGGACTGTGCCCCAACCCCCTTTGAGGCATGCCTCTACTATATTCAACTGCTGTGCATAGGAATACCAGCCCTTGCAAGGGCTGGTGTTCCATGTCATGACCGAACAGTTCCCCCACGAAGCTTTCATGCCTTAGCATGACACATCACCAGAGAACATGGCTTCATGCTCCCGAGGGCAATACATAAGTAAAAGGAAATCATTGACATAACGTATGTAAAGGTATTGTTATTAAAGGCAAATAGCACTATGGCTCTTCCAAAAATAGATGTTACCGCCAGTAAAAGGGCTTTATTTTATACATTAAGGAATAACAAGGTAATCCCTGTCACTGGTGAGATTGAGGAAAGCATGGATAAACCTATTTAAGAAGATTAGAAACAGAAGAAAGTCACTGATAGATGTGTGTTTAAATAAAGCACTTTTTCAGTGTTGAATGGTTTTTAAGTAAATATATATATATATATATATATATATATATATATATATATATATATATATATAAAATTTCCTGTTCAGGCACCTGTTCCTGGCAGTGTGGACTGACCTATAATAGTACCCAGCAGATAATACTCACATCAGGTCTGCATGTGCACAGTATGGCCTAAAATAAAAGTTGACATCCTTTTGACAAATTATCATAGTGTCGCTTTCTCTCGTGCCACTTTCTGGCAATGATCTGTTGGACCCCTGTCTCCACTCACAGTTTAAGTTGTGACTTGACCATGGGAAATGTGTTCCTCGAGGGACATGAGATCAGACTCTGAACTGATTATGGAAAACCATTCCTTGGCATGTTCCTTCAACTTAATAAAACAGCATATATTGCTGTTCCATCACAAGTTTACATCTCAAACAGATGCTTAGCAGAACGCACTGCTCTCTTAGCAAGTCCATTGGATTGGGGATATAGTGGTCTACTGGTTATTAACTTGAAATCTCAGGTATGCGAGAATTCCTTAACTGCTTTAAATTAACTGCATTAAATTATCAGTCCTTCATAGTTGTGGGATAACATACAAAGCAATATGCTGCTTCAGCTTTGGTCGGGTGTGTAGGTAGTCGATTTCAAACCACACTGAATATGAATCAAACAGGACCAGATGCCCTCTACCCTTCCATTCGAACAAATCAGCAGTGGTGAAGGACCATGGCAATTCAGCGGTGTCATACAAGAAACCCCTGGCTGTGTAAGAAAAAGCCATCATTCACTGTGAGTTTATTCTTCATAGCAAAGAATTTCTTTATATTGTGTGAAAATTCTCTCTGGGATTTGGGCCAACCTTGCATTTTGAGTTGTTAGAGGCATTGACACAGCTAATCTGCCAGAGTTTCACATTTCAATCCTTTAAATCGGGTTGATGACAGCATATGGAGGATGATAACCTTGAAGTCCTCTGCAACTTCAAAAGGTTTTAAGTGAGCACAAGACAGCATGTCAACCATGTAAAGTTCTTTGCCCCACTTGTATATCACGTAAATTTTATACCATTGCAATTTGAGCATCATGTGCTGGATGTATGCAGTGTGAATCAGTGAACACAAGGGCTATGAGCTCCTTTCAGGTTTGAGCGTATCGTGACTCTGTTTCCATTAAGGCTGTGAAAACAAAAACCATGGCTTGTTCCACTGAGTGCAGTCTGCACTGAGTCCATGCTGGGAGGCATCAGTTGATCGTACAATTGGAAGGTGTAGTCTAAAATACTGGAGGACGGAGGGATTGTCATTACTTCCTTTAGCTTCACAAATGTAGAGTTCTGTATCTCTTTCCAGCAACCAATCAACATCTTGGCCCAAGAGTTGGCATAGTGAAGCAGTTCAGAAAAAGGACAAATCTTACAGCGCTAAAAGTAGATAATGTATTCCTGGCCAAGAAGAGCCAATTGTTGTAATTCCAATGATTTATTACACAACACAAAACATTAGTAAAATACATATAAAATAACTAATGAGACCGGTCTCATAATAGTAGTTGGCCAATGTTGAAAAATACAAAAATAGTATACATACGATGAACAAAGATAGGTTCCAAATGAAATATATATATATATATATATATATATATATATATATATACATATATGAATGTATCTGAATATGGGTCAGGTTGCTAGTCCTTATCTACGACTTTAACACATACCAGTGTGTATTAAGTCCCAACGAAGTCCCGGTGCAATAATAACGCTAGGTTATGGATGCTAAGTGGAATCTTATTAGTTCTACCACATGGTGAATAGAACATTCGAATGTTCCAAACAATGGTATGTCATAATTCGATCTACTTATATCTATTGATTATGATATAGGAGCACTATACCTTTATATTAAAAGACTGACTGTAATATTATCGAGGGTCAATATTGTCATATATTCCAGCTGCCATATCTCATATTGGTATTTAATACTGAGTCTACACTGGGATGCCTTGCTCCGTTTTTCTATCTCCATTTTCGTTGCGGAGATAGATACATACATATATATATATATATATATATATATATATATATATATATTTATTTAATTTGGAACCTATCTTTGTTCATCGTATGTATACTATTTTTGTATTTTTCAACATTGGCCAATTACTATTATGAGACCGGTCTCATTAGTTATTTTATATGTATTTTACTAACGTTTTGTGCTATGTAATAAATCATTGGAATTACAACAATTGGCTCTTCTTGGCCAGTAATACATTATCTACTTTTAGCGCTGTAAGATTTGTTCTTTTTTTGTATGGTTCTAATTAGGGTTTGGCATTAAACCTTTTTTTCTTATTCAGCTGCTCCCATATTTACAGCACTTCATTATTGCTCAGCGCAGGATTTTCTTGTTGCTTTTTATAGTGGAGCAGTTTCCTCACTGTAGTTTGGTATGAACTTTGCAGTTAATCATTCCGAGGAAGTGCTGGAGACCAAGTTTGCCCACCAAGGTGGTTGATTTTTAACAGATAGCTCTTGTTTGCTTGAAATCAGGCTTATACCCTTGAGTAGGTGTCCAATGAAGGGCACCTCAGTGACTCTGAAATGGTGTTTCTCTGGATTTAGCTTCAGGTTAATGTCATGTATCCTCTCGAGGATGTGACAAAGGTGCTCATCACTCTCATGCATTGGCCACACATCTGGATGTCATAGGGCCTGATTCATTAAGGCAAGTACTATTTTTTTTTACTTAAGTTTTCTTCTGCACAAAACCTTGTTACAATGCAAGGGGTGCATATTAGTTTATTATTTTGTACATAAGGAAATTACTGCCATTTTCCTAGATTAACTTTAAATTGCAATTTACAAATAAGCTACTTGTGTACTCTATGAAAAAAGAGCCAGTATGTTACTTATGTGCAAAATAATAAACTTATTTGCACCCCTTGAATAGCACAATGGTTTTGTCCATAAAACTTAAGTAAGAAAACCTACTCAACTTCTTGCTTAACTTTGCTTAATGAATCAGCCCCATCAACATCTATTTCTCATGGCTGGCCAGCAAAGAATTGCTCCATACATCTTTAAAATACCTCACTGCCTGTCGATATTCCATAAAGCATAAGGCGGAAATCTTCTTATTGATGACTTGTCATCTAATGCAATTAGCCAGAAACCACACTTTGTATCTAAGATGGTCAATACTTTTGCTTCAGGCTTATAAGCAATGACCTGCTCCACAGTTTTTGTGGGATGATAGGGACTATGGAGTGTCTTGTAGAAGGTTGTCTATACAGATTCTGACTGTGCTATCTTTCTTTGTTTCCACAGAGACCCATTATAATGGAGCAGAAGTAAATACCCCAATGTTGTTCATTTGGTGCATTTCTGCAATTACTTTGTCAATCCTAGCCAGTGATATATATCTTTTTCCACATTCTGTGGGGACATCCAGCTGCATATGATAGATGACTGGAGGTTTTCCTTTAATTTTACAGTCAAATAGGCTTTGGAATACTTTGAACTCAGGGTTCTTTGACTCTATGGAGTATAACCTAAGTTATATCAGTCCTAATTTGAGGCTGTAAAGCAGTTTGAGAAATGGCTTAACCGGGCAACTACATGGAGATACAGGTATCAACAGATGAAATCCAGGTCTGCTGTGCCCAGTATCTTGATGATCTGACCCCCATAGTCTAATACATTTACTGTGTGGCATTGGTCATTTTTTGCTTGTAGATACGTGTGGCAAAATAGTTATTTAGAGTTCATCTTGCATTTTGAACCTGTATAAAAATTTTTTTTGGGGGAATTATCATTTTTATTAAAGTTTAGGTAATTACAGAGTAGACACACAAAAATCAAAACAAAACCAATACAGTAACGGGATATGAGGGAAAGGAGAGGGGAGAGGGATAGGGAGAAGAAAGGGGGGGGGCAGTACATTGCAAAATGATCAATAAAAAAATACAAAACTCATCGCCTTAAGTTGTTTATAATAATTTTAGCTAAACAGAAAACAGGGGAGGGGACAGAGAGAAAAGGGAACTCAATGGGTCTGGCAGGGCTTAAAATTTGAAAACATATCGAGTCCAAGCCAACCACTTAAGGTGCGGAGAGGAAGTAGAAGAGATGTATGGAACTCCCATAGTTTCCATATCACAACTTAGCTGAACCTTGGAGATTATCTTAGCTATCCATGGAAGCATGGGAGATTTTCACTCTTGGGCTATCACTGCATGAGTAGCTATGAAAAAGTGGCCTATGACATAACGTTCACCTAGTAGGGCTTGAGGGGGAAATAAGTGTAAGAGCCCCACTTCCGGAGTGTTAGGGACCGGGGTTTGGGTATCCTTAGCTATTAAATTGAAAACCTCTGCCCAAAGGGTGTGGACAACCGGACAGCTCCAAAACATATGGAAAATGTCTCCTATCTCACCACACTGACGCCAACAGGCCCTAGACTGGGGTGGCCAAATCTTGTGAAATCTATCTGAGACATATATAGTCTATGGAGTAATTTGTATAACATCTCCATGTGATTCAAGCATTTCAACATCTTATGGGCATTATAGTAGATAGTGTCCCATAGAGTTGATACCTGGCCGAGATCTCTTTCCCAAAGTAATTTGGAGGATGCCTTCAACGGTTGACTACGTACATTAAGGTGAGTGTACCAGAAGGAAATGGCCGCCTTGTTAATTCTAGAAGTTAATATGGCAAAGAAGAGGGCTGGAGTATGTTGTAGAGAGAGGTGACACTTACTAAGGGAGGTTAACCAATGCTGTATTTGGAGGTACTTGTAAAAATCTTGGTTAGAGATCTGAAATTGCTCTCTCAAATGAGAAAAGGGCAAAAGGGACAAATTAGAGTGGAGCGTTTTAATTTTGGTAATGTCCCTAGAATACCACAATAATAAGTTAAGATTTGGAATAAGTTTAGCAAAGGCAGGGAGAGAGAGGTTGGTAGTGGGGAGAGTGACCAAACTAGATGTCTTTAAAAACTTGTCTCAAGTTACGAGATCCAGAGAAGATCTGCCAATGGGAATGTAGTATTGAGACCTCTTTCCAGGTCAACCAAAGGTTTTTGGGAACCCGGGAGAGACCAGTCCTGTAGCTGGGCTAAAATGGCATCTTCCTGGTATTTAATTAGATCTGGTAAAGGCTAGACCCCCTGTCTCTTTTGAGCGGGATATCGTCGAGTGAGCTAGTTTAGGTGGTTTGTTCTTCCAAACATAAGAAGTATGTATATAATGTGATCTATCCATACAGAACTTGGGCAAAGCAACAGGTAGTGTCCGAAATAAATACATAATTTTGGGTAAGAGAGACATTTTAAACACTGCAATTCTACCTAGCCAGGAGACCTTGTGGCATTGCCACGACTTTGCCAGAGCATTCAATTGTCTCAGTAATGGAGTATAGTTAACCTCAAGCAAGGAGTCTAAATGTGAAGTATTCAAGATCCCCAAATAAGGCATAAATAGGGTTTTCCAGGAATATGGAAAGGCCGCAAATTTCTGTAGCAAATCGTGTAAGACTGGCAACAAGGTCCCCAGGCTAGTAACATATAACAAAATGTCCTCTGCAAAAAGACATAATTTGTGAGTGGTTGTTGCTAAGGTGATGCCTGGGAGTTGAGGATGTCTAATTCACTTGGCCAAAGGCTCAATAGCTAAAAGAAAAATGAGGGGAGAAAGGGTATCATTTGACAGTGTAAATGTATCTGAAGTGAAGCTGTTGCTATAGACCGATGCTGAGGGGTCCCTATACAGAGCTAATATGGATTTCAGTATATCCCCACTGAAACCAAACCAGACAAGGACCCTACTCATATAGCCCCAATGTAAACTGTCAAAGGCCTCCTCTGCATCTAGTGATATAATTAACAATTTGTGGTGGGACCTATTAGCTTGTTCGATAATGTTAAATGTTCTACGTGTGTTATCGGAGGCTTGTCTCCCAAAGACAAAGCCAACCTGATCCAGATGGATCAAGGACGGGATAAGAGTATTACGTCTGTTAGCAATCAATTTAGCATAAATTTTTATGTCTGAATTGAGAAGAGCAATTGATATATAGTTCTGGCAGCGGGTCGGGTCCTTTCCCGGCTTAGGGATCGTAAAAATACGGGATTCTAGCATTTCAGAAGGGAAACTCCCGTATGGGTACTCGCATTGATTAACTGTTCTAGAAGTGGAGTGAGCTCAGTCTGAAATGTGGAATAGAAGTTATTAATAAATCCATCAGGGCCCAGGGCCTTATTCTTAGATAAAGATTTAATAATGTGCATGATCTCAGACTGTGTCCACAGAGCAGTCAAAGAAACTTTTAAGTCAGTGTCCAGGGATGGTAGTTTTAGCTCATTTAAAAAATCCACAATCAGGGCAGGGGTTGGCTGAGGGGTGGAATTGCTCTCATGAAGATTATATAATTTGGAATAGTAGGCTGCAAATTGATTAGCTATGTCTCATGGATTGGACCTTCTGACTCCTGACTCTTCTATCAAACAATTAATATGATTTTAGGCCCTCTGACCTTGCAATTTCCTAGCAAGCAATCTCCCCGCCCTGTTTCCTGAGACATAGTATTTCTAATGAAGTCGGCTTAACGCTTGTTGAGTAAGGGACAATAATAGTTTTTGTAATTGATTACTAATTTAGGTTATATGAGACTTAAGATCTCCTGAAGGGTGGGTATGGTGTAGGGATTTAAGAGAGGCCTCCAGCTTCACCTAGTGGCTAAGAGACAAATGCTTGAGTCTAGCTCCAGTTGAATGGCTGAGCCTCGCATTACAGCTTTAAGCATGCACCAGAAGTTAAATACGGAGGTGTCCCCCAGTGAGTTGGTGGCAGTGTACATTTCAAGCATCTCTTTAAGAGCAAACTTCGCTTCAAGCAGTGTCAAAAGGTAAGGGGACATTCACCATGCACTCGGAGGGATCACTTACTGGGGGAATCCCCAAGTCCAAACTACCGGTGCATGATCGGACCATGATATCGGGAGGACCTTAATTGACCTAGTGTTATGCAGAGACCATTTATCTGATATAATCAGGTCGATTCAAGAATAAGAATTATGCACCGAGAAGTAATACGTATAATCACGTTCCCACAGGGCATGAATCCTCCAGATGTCATAAAGCCCGAACTTTGCCAGCAGCCTAGCGAAAGCAGCTGAGGGACCCATATTATTGTCTATCAGACGAGCAGAGGTCTGTGAGGATCTGTATAATTCGGGGTCAAATATTAAAAATCTCCCATTAGAATGAGAGTGCCCTGTTTATGTTTGTCAATATCCCGTAACATGGATTTAAGAAAAGGAACTTGTCTCGAATTGGGTGATTATAAAGAGACAATCGTAACTGGTTTACCATCTAGTGAGCCCACTACAATTAGATATCTACCATTTTTATCTGCAACGCTGGTTTGGAGGATAAAGTTAGATTTAGAATTAAACAAATGGGCCACCTCATTACTTTTAAAAGGGGCATTTGCGGTGAAACATAGCAGGAATATACAGTCTTTAAATGTAGGGGAAGATTTAGTTAAAAAATGTGTCTCTTGAACTGCAACAACATCAGCCTTTTGCTTGTGGAACATTGATAGAGCTAAATGTCATTTAGCTGGGGAATTTAATCCCCTTATATTTAATGATAAGAACTTAACCATTTTAACTGAGTAGTGGACATTGGGAGCCTCATGAGAACACTAACATTAACAGAGATATAGATGTACTTGCCTGGGGGGGGGGGGGGACACAGAAAAACCTGTGGTAACTAAGAAGATATATGTCTGATAAAATATAACATTGAGTACACAGAGTGGCTAAAAGAAAATCAGTATAAAAGAGTTCTGAACAGTTCTTGATCTGCTCATCAACTAGGGATCAGCGCTCTACAATTTGGCAGGTGGCTCGATTCACAGTCTCTGTACAAAAATTGACATAAGCTCCCGATGGTAGTGGCCCCACACAGCATAAGAGGCATAAGGTAGAGCTGGATTCCTCCCAGGTAAGGTAGGCCTTAATGTGGAAGCAATAGAAGTGAGAGTTCCTAGTGGTCTCCATCCACACGCGACGAGTCCTTCTGGGGTCTGGACAAAGGGGCTGAAGTAGCAGTTGAAGCTTGAATGTGTCAAGAATGTAGTAGTTGAGTACCTTCTTCTACTGAAGCAATCACATGAGTAGAATTATTGCGTTGAATAATAAGTTAATAAATAATAAATTTAACCGGTAAGCTCTAGCGATACTGAATTTGATGGTTTCTAAGTTATTTGGTGATAGGTTGAAATGAGTGCCTTTTAGCCACAGTGGCCGGAGAGAAACCTGGAAATAATTGGAGATTTTGTAGAATCTCTTCAGCTGTCGGAGTTCTGGCCACTCGTAGAATCTTTTTTTTTATATGATAAAAGTGGACCCGCATGAGTGTGTCACGCGGCGCCGTCTCCTGACCCGCTCTTGGTCTTGGAAGTCTATTAATGCCATCCAGCATTATATCATGATCAGATGCATCAAGAAGTAATTTTTTAAACAAATCTTTAGCGATATCTGGGAGCTCCAAGATGTAAATGGACTCATGAATGCCCCTTAGTTTAAGATTGTTTCTCTGGGAGCAATCTTTCACGTCCGCCAGCTTGGCAGACATATTAAAGACGTACATTTCTAATTTCTTATGTGGGGTAATAAGCTCATTGTGAGACGCCACCAGCTCCTCCATCTTGTCTTCAAAGTGGGAGGTTCTCCCCCTCACCTCCGCCACTTGCGCCTAGACTTCTCATATTGAGGAACGCATTTCAGAGAATACCTCGGCCTTAAACGAGTCGAACATTAGTTAAATAGATGTGATGGTAGGGTCCATTTGTGACAAAGCTGAGGAAGATGGGGATTGGAATAAAGCCGGCAAAACAGTTCTTTCTCCAAAGTCGTCTGGTCCTTTATGTTTGGGGACCGCCCCCGCAGAAGGAGAGGACTGAGGCTTGAAGAACTGAACTGCAGAAGGCGCCTTAGTGGCCTTGTGTCTTACCGGGATCCAGGTCCAAGATAGCGTGTAGTTGAGACCAGATAGTTTGAATAGATTAGAAGAAGTTTCTGGGGACTCGAGCATTCAACGTAGTAAGAAGCTAACCAGATAGAGTCATTGTAGAAACATTACAAGTGATGATGAGATTATCAAAATCTGGGTGGGCCTCCCATTGCACAGTGAAGCAGGAGACATCTTTTACATGACACGCCTGTAAGTGTCACATATATGCTCAAATCTTCATTGACTGTGGGCTTCAGCAGTCGAGACAAATTTGCCACTTCTTTTTTAGTCTATGCTTGGATGGGAACCAGCCCTCTCCAAGCAAACAATAGGCCTGTGGCCGGCCACTCCTCTCAGGGGCGAAGAAGACGTATTTAGGGTATCAAACGCTAGCTTGGCCACCACAGCCATAATGGAAATTACACATAAAGGCGGTGTTCCTGGATGCAAGTTAACACTGCCGCAAATAATGTAAGGTGCTGACAGTACACTTAAACATGTATGCTTTTGGTAGGTCTAATAGAAACCAGCTGTGCAGTAGATTGAACACAAGATGGCAGTACACCACCTCTGAAACCGCTCAGAAGCTGGAAGCAACATGGCACAATTCACTAGGCACTGAGCGCTGCAGGTAGTGGCCGCCCAGGTAGAGGAGGTTGAAGGTGTACCTCCAGCACTGGACAGGTATGTATAGAGACAGTTCTCCTCACACTACCACAATGCGGCTCTGCCCTCCTCTGGGTCCCAGAGCGACTCACAACAGGCACCACATAGGGGGATTTTGGGTCACGCGCTGCCAACACCACCCGGTCCTCGGCAGGCAAAGGTAGAACACAGAGGGAAGTCAAGCACCCTTGTGACTGCAAGGACAGGTAACGCACTCACCTGGCACTTGTCCAAGTCGCTGCATTTCTCAGTCTCTCACTGAAATAGGGTGGGACAGCGGTGGGGTATCTTTGGTGGAAGGCAGCCGACAGGCAGCCCGTGAAGTGCTAGACGGTCAGTCCGAGGTGGCTCTTTTTGAGCCCGGGGAAGCATCCCGGTGGCAGCCCGCAGTCCTTCATTTTAGTCGCCCAATTCAGCCGCCGAACATGTGCCCGAAATATCAAACAGACTGGCAAACGCCCTTGTGGCTTCTAATATGTGGGGAAGACTTCCAGAACCTTAAAAATCAGAATCAGAAAACATGTACTTGATATCAGCCATTGGCTGGAAACCACAATGTCTCCAAGCACTTCTTAGAGCTCCATAACAAAAATGCAGCTTTAAATGCATGGAAATTGAAAAAGTAATAATGGGTAACAGTGGCAGGGATAGACAGAAGATCCTATCCCAAAGAAATACATTTTGGATATTCGTGTTGAGGACCCTGACACCAGATGGCTTCAATATAGATTTAGGTGCTTTTTTGTAAAAGTTTCTACGCAGTCCAACATTTATCTTTTAGAGAATTAACTGAAGAATAAATACAAATTAATTGAGGAGTACCATTATGACCCAATATGTTTAAAAAGTATGAATTGCATGGATTTTTAATGTTGTCTACATGGTTATACCTAATTTAAGCACATTTCATTTATCTATATATTTATTTATTTATTAATGTTAAATTTTATTTATGGAAAGATCAGTAATGTACAAGTAATAAAAATGAAATGGACAAGTAATGTCAAAAACATAAAGCATGATGTATATGGGCTGATGGGCCACTATGCAGTGTACATCTATATGAACATCAAAAGCTCACAAGGAGTATGCATGCCATTAATACAAAATGTTAGACAAAACAATCTCTGATCAAATTTTAATTTTATATTACAGGAAGAACAGAAGTATTTATGTAGAAAATAAAGGAGGTGGTGTGGCTTGCCGCCATTAAGGGGAAAAGATGGGGAACAAGGTGGACGAACCTAAAATATTAAGAGATTAGGCTGAAAAGGGGAGGTGTATATGAAAGTATGATGCCCATGGTTTCCCAGTTTTTATTGAAGGATTTAGAGGCATTATGGAGGATACTGGTCATAAACTCCATTTTTTATATATGCCATACTGTCTGTATAGTTGGGGCTTGAGGCTTTTGGCCATGACTGTACAAGCAGAAGTTGCGTCGCTTGTAAATTGGATTTATTTTTTTATTCAAACATGTTCCGGATTTGGATTTACAATTATGGGGGCACTTGCGGCTTGAAGATAAGAAGACTGCAAGCAACGAGTGGGGCTTGAAGACCAGAAGAACATAATATATTTTCAAGCATCGACATTTGGATCTATAAATTTTTAAGGACGTGAATTTCAAACACATTTGGATTAAAATCTGCTGACAAAAGAATAAGTCAGATTGGTGAGTATTTTGGTAGTATTTTTATTATTTTTATTACATTTATGTGGTAAAAAAAGGTTGTGTTATGGCTTTATTGTTTTTTTCTTATTTTTATTAAAAGTGTGTGGTTTTAATGAGGGTGTTGTGGTTTTTTTAACATTTTTTTTCGTGGAGCTACAGGTCTCAGCCAGCCATGGGTGTCAGGTTATGTTGGCACTTGTGGTTCTCCAAGTGCCAGCATGACCTGGCTGCCATAGGTATGCTGGTGCTTGTAGTTAAAGAAGCATCAGCATGCCCAGACTGTTTATGGCACCCTTGCATGGTTGGGACTTGTAGTTCCACAAAACAAAATGGCATATATTTGTCTTTTTTACTTTATAATCACCGATATTACCCTACACGCACCACCCAGGGGTGTAGGAAGAGCTCTACTGCTTTCAGCACTGGGCTGGTTATTCCTAGAGGGGGAGGACCCGCTCATTTGTTTGCGGACCCCACTCCCTAGGGAATCCAGCCCAGTGCTGAACAGCCTGGGGTTGGTATATTATTATGGCAGGGGGATCCCTGAAGCATGTCCACCTGCTATAGTGCTAACCACCCCGGCTGGTTTGCCTAGTCCTGGTTATGTGAAAATCGAGTGGACCCCAGGTAGTGGCAGCACTAGGGTTAATAGTGCTCGGATGGGGGACCCCACACATTTTTCTTTTTAAACGTTTATCTACTTTTTAACTTTTGACCTCTGCTGTGTAGGCAGGGCAGTGTAACAATGATGTGTTCACTAATCTTGCAGCTACTATGCAACATATTATCTATGGGATTTTTAACTTAAACACAGGACAGTTTGCTAAACACGAGAGTGTTAGCTAAACACGGGAGTGTTTGAAATCTCAGCAAATCACTAAAAAATCGCAGCTTAATACATCTGCAGACTTGGGGACTAAAATCACAGGTTATTACCCGTGATTTTCCGTAATTTTTAATCGAGGCAAAAAATCGGAGCTTGATACATTTACTCCTAGGACTTACTTACCCCATATAAATTGAGTGGTATAATGCTGAAGAAATTTGAACACATAGGGATTGTATCTCATAGATACAACTTATTTACGAGATGAAATGGTGATGAAGCCTGAAATAATTAGCTATACTGTTTGGTGATATAGATGCCAAAGTATTTGAATTTCTTTTGATGTCACTTAAAAGTGTACCTCTGAGCTACATCATCCCTGATTGATTGTGTGAGGTAAAAGTCAAGTATCTCTGGTTTTTTGGGGTTAATTTTATAGCCAGAGAGACAGCTATAGATTTTCAATTTCGTTTAAAAGCAGAAGTATTGATAAAGATTGGTCAGATAACATCAAGAAAATGTCTTTTGCGTATAGTAAAATTGCTTTCCTATCCCCCGTTTTAATTGCTGATATTGCTGTTTTTGAGCAGATTTTGCAGCTAAGGGTTCAATAAGTAAAGCAAACATCAGGGGAGTATGGGGAGAACCTTGTCTCATGGATTTTAAGATCTAAAAATGAGATGAATTGACTCAGTTGACCTGTACCCTAGCTCTAAAGTCATTTTTATTATCTAGAAATTTGTCTTGAAACCCCATTGAAAGATTTTATCTCCATCTAGAGTCATTAATAGTGAAATTTGTTTAAGTACATGTATGGAGTGAATTAGGTTAATGGTGAGCCTCATGTTATCTAAGGCCTGATAGGAATGAACCAGACTTGATCACGGTGTTTCAGGGAGGGGAGTCAGGAATTTAATTTATTTGGCAATAATTTTGTTTGAGTTTTTTAATCCATGTTCACTAATGAAATTGGCCTATAATTTGAACACATAGTGGGGTCTTTGCCCGATTTCCCACGATATTAACCAAGGTCATTGAGGCATCAAAAGAAGCTCCATTAGGATGTTGTTCTAAAAAATTGTCATGACTGGGGCAAGCATAACAGAAAATTTCTTGTAATATCGTGGAGTAATGCTGTCAGGGTCTAAACTTGATTTTATCGCTGTGTGATCTCTACATTCAGAAACATTCGATCAGAATTAAAGAAACTTGGTAAGGGGAGAGATGATGAATAAGGTCTAATATTATCTCCCAGAAATTTGCCTCTATAAGGAGATCTGGGTAGGTTGTATAAATCTTTATAATAGTTTTTAAATTCTTGGACAATTTGAGCTGGTCTCAGTGATAAAAATGTGTGCCACTTTTTGGTGTAACTTATTTGCTAGTATTTAGGCAGCGTTGTTGGCTTATCATAGGATGTTTGATGCAGTCTTTTCAGAGTGTTAGCTTCTCTATGAAAGAGAATGTTGTGTTTAGTTGACCTTTAAGGGTGTTGATCTGAACAGGGAGATTTTCAGTAGGGTTACATTTATCCTGAGATAGTAATGAGTTGATTTGCTCCTATAGTGAGGCAATCTCTTGAGTTGCAACTTCTTAATGGCTGATGCTTTATGTAATTAATCTGCTTCTAATGGTAACCGAATGAACCTCACATGTGACACCTGGTGCTATTTTGGCCGAATCATTGAGTTCAAATTGATTACTCCCTTGATCCCATGAAATGTCTTTGATTAAGCAATAGAAAGTCAGCTAGGCGCCAACTATGAGATCTGGGATTAAATTTCATTAACTAGTGTGATCTGTACAAGTGAATGGAGAGACTCTGGCTTCTGTGACCACCTGTGTGAGGGAATGTGAGCCAAAAATCTTATCGATGCGAGAATAGGTTTGATGTATGACCAAGTAAAGTTACCGTGTGTCAAATAGGACTAGGTGATGAAGACAAGAGAAAAGAGACTGGGATTTTTTTTGAAAGAGCAGGGCAATGATTCCCAGAGGTAGTTATAGTTGTTTGGTTAAGAGTCAGTTTTAAAATCACATTACAATCACTACCTATCACTATATAGTTCTGCACAACCTGCTCAATATGCTTAAAATCCTTCATAGAGAAAAGGCCCTGGCCCTAGCGTCACAGAGTAAAATTACTGAAACCAGCTCAGAGCAGAGGATGCCTATCAAAATTATAAGCACTCTTCTGGATCAGCACAGTATTTACAGTAGGTGTAGGAAAACTTATTGTGTATCCTCGTTTCTTACAATCTGCTGATGCAAAGAGCGTTTGTGTGCACTGCTTACCTTGGAGGACGGAATGGGTGCCTGCCAGGTGGGTTTCTTGATGGAAAACTATGTTGGCTCACTCTCTCCTACAACCTCCCCAAGAGCACAATCCATTTGTTAGGTGAGTTCATCCCATATATATTAATGATGAGTAACTTCAATGCCAATGTGGGGACGGCACCAGTAATCTTAAGTATTATAAGAGAAATCTATATGTAAGAAGAGAAGAAAGGTTAGTCCGTCTGTATCCTAAGAGAAGGCTTAGGGAGGGTGCCACAGGTTTTAAAGGAAGAACAGATATGATGTCAAGGAGGCCATTTTGCACCTAAACCCTCGTAAATAGTAGCCCTAAAAGGGGTCACGGGTGAAAATCTCAATGATAGAATAGGGGTTACTTTTTATTATAGAGACATCTCCAGGAAGAGGTAATAAATAGTAAGCAGATCCTTTGCTTCTCAGAATGGACAGAGACGATTGATATATATTCTATTGGATTCACAGACTGTAATTATTATAGATCAGACAGAGAAAATCTGGAGAAGCAAGCTGGTTATAGGGGAATAATTTTAACATTTGAATGGCAGCTATAGGTTACAGCAGTTTTTCCTGTGCACAGTGTTTAATAAATGTCCACAATTTAATATAACATTTCTTTCACCTGCATTGTAGAGCTCCTCATTTTTACTCAGGGGCGAATCATCAAGTATGTTTTGTTTACGGAAACTCTAAGTTTAAATTAGCTTAGGCTGCAGCACTTTACATTAAATAGTTTTACCAATAGCTTCTAACACAGTAGAAGTAGTTTTGATGTAGGATTTGTTATGATCTATATCATATGTCTAAGAAGTGCACGTTAACTTAGCATCATCCTTAATTAACAAAGAAAATGTTTTGAATTTGAACATTGTGGATTTTATGTTCACTTTTTATTTTATGTTATTTTCTTGGTTTTTACTATGGCAACAGATGTATTGCCACTCTCATCTGCCGTCTATCAAAGTTTCCATTCTCTGATTATGTACGTGATGTTTCCCCCATGTGATTCCGATTACCACTATGGAACTAACATTTCGCGGCAAATAAAAGAATACTACATCATCTTAATAAAACCATTATGCAGGACAAGGAGTTGAGGGCATGCTAGATATTGTTTGAAAGCAGTTCTGTGATTTTTTCCTCTCTGTACATACACGTATACACTCCAGACTAAGATTCTAGACTTCAAAAAACAAAGTCAGGGGCCACGTAATCAATCTGCTTCGAATGGTGCCAGCTTGAAGCTTATTTTACCAAACAGTCTACAGAAACTATGGAAAAAAAATATTGTGGATTGTAAATAGCCATAACTGTATATGCTAAGACATCAGCAAAATACTGTTTGGACTAAACTGTAAAAATAGAAACTGCCCCTCAGCACAGAGTTTGGCAAAAAGTATTGCTATAATTTTGCAACATAGATGCTAAAACAATAAATATGAATAAGAACTTCTAATCTGCCTTGAAAAAGTATAAAAAAGTAATACAGTTAATTGTATGAAACATATATGCTTTTGGAACATATTTGCGGATACCATATACCTTTACATTAATACAATTACATCCAAATACTATATTTAAGGGGTATGTTTGACTCTAATTATGTACATTCTATACTGTTTGATGATCTAAAAATATTATAGTTTTACCCATCCTTGCTAGTTTGTCATATATTTTATCAATTTTAAGGCATATTATCCCTTTTTCCCTTTATTTTTTTTGTAGTACTCAACTTTGTAGAAACTAAGCAGATTTAACGGCACAATGTTTCCCAAAGCGACAAGTATGTGCTGTGCAAAAAATTTGGAGGTGGGTGGCGCATTTGGTGTACATAGTGACAGGCACAGGCAATACATAAATGAGGCTATATTGCAGCTGATATTAGGCAATTGGCCAGGTATCATAATGTCCGTAGCCAGAAAAGGACAGCGAAACAAGATGGAAATTAGATCACAATCGATCAGGTCATTATTGGGCATGTTAATAAATGTTATCTGAAGTTGACTTCTATTGGCATGTGTGTGCAGTCATCAACTGCATTAACAGGCCCTAGTGATACTGGAAGTTGGACATATTGGGACAGTGATGCTGGTGCTTCCTGCTTGCTCCAAGCACACTTATTAGAATCTACCACCAATTGTGGGACTTCCTTTATATTTGTTTTTTACAATTGGGGTACACATCATACGTTTGCAGTATATTTATCATTGAATTACAAATATTCTTATCTGTAAAGCTGGGTACACACTACAGTAATTTCATGCAAATATTGTGCAGATCACACGATAAGCAACTGTTTGGTCAGATATTGCATTAGTGTGTACTCTTCCACGATCATGTTTTATCGCACCAAAGCTCGTATTGTTTGATTTCATTTTCAAAGAATCATGATCAACGATAGAACATTGTCGGGCAAGTATGTATACACTTGCAATCACCAGCGTAGGCAGATCTCTATAGAGTGTGCAGAGTCACAATCTTTTCAGCAGATAGTTATGAGAGACGAAGTGCACAGATATGAAGGTAATCATGTAGATGTGTACACAAAAATTGGCATGCTGATCGGGACTTTCAGTCGTTGGTATAATCATTACAGAAATCGCATCTACAGTAATTTTCTGTAGTGTGTGCCCAGCTTTAGAATGGTTGCAAAACACTATTATTCTCATAAATATTTATCAGCATTTGTAGTTAAATTAGAATGACAGCTTGGTAGAGAAGATTGAAATGTTTCAACAGAATATTCTCATTCTGTATTTGGGCATTGAATTTTACATTCTTCTCAAATGAAACTTGTCCATAAGTGTCCTGCCAATTTTTTTTATTTTTATTCTACATAGAACTATAATGTTATTTTTGCTCCAACTGAACACCACAAGGCAGAATAAAAAAACACTGTCGTCATCCCAGGTCTATTCATGGACTATAAATTCTGCAGAATTTGCAATACAGTGCGTACTGCCATTCCATGAGATGGCGACAGGCTTCCTGGTGGCTGGCTCCTCCCTAGGAACCAGCCACCAGATCACATGACAGCTTGCAGCCGGCTCCTGCTGCAAGCTGTCAGAGGAGCGGACAGGAGAAGAAGGCAGAAGACAGAAACAAGAAGAGAAAAGAAGCTGAGAAGGTAAGTACATTAAAACGGTAAGGGGGGGGGGGGAATGGATACCACTCTGAAAAATGGAGGGTTTGAGAAAGGATGCCACACAGAAAAATGGGGGAGGGGCCAGGAGAGAAGGGATGCCAGATAGTAAAAAAGGATGCCACACAGTAAAATGGGGGGGAGGGGGAGTGGAAGGATGCCACACAGAAAAATTGGGGGGAGAGCAAGGATGCCACACAGAAAAATGGGGAGGGGGAGAGAAAGAATGCCACACAGAAAAACGAGGGAGGGGGATGTCACACAGAAAAACAGGGGGGTGGGGCTTTAGAGAAAGGATGCCACACAGAAAAACAGGGGGGGGGGGAGGAGGAGAAAGAAAGCCACACAGAAAAACCGGTAGAGGGGGAAGGATGCTGTATAGTCCATAATTATTCCTATTGAATATTTATATAAACTCACAGTTTATACAAATATAATATAGTGGTGGTAATATGTTCGCTATGTGATATATTATGATTTGGGGGCACTATTGTGGCATACTATGATTTGGGGCACTACTGTATGGCATAATATGATTTGGGGGCACTATTGTGGCATAATATAATTTGGGGCACTATTGTGGCATACTATGATTTGGGGCACTACTGTGTGGCATAATATGATTTGAGGAACTACTTTATGGCATAATATGATTTGGGGGCACTACTGTATGGCATAATATGATTTGGGGCACTATTGTGGCATAATATGATTTGGGGGCACTACTATATGGCATAATATGATTTGGGGCACTACTATATGACATAATATGATTTGGGGGCACTACTGTAGGGCATAATATGATTTGGGGGCACTATTGTGGCATAATATGAACTGGGGCATTACTGTATGGTATAATATGATTTTGGGGCACTACTGTATGGTATAATATGATTTGGGAGCACTATTGTGGCATAATATCAACTGGGGCACTATTGTGGCATAATATGATTTGGGGGCATAACTGTATGGCATAATATGATTTGTGGGCTCTATGCTGGCTTAATATCAATTGGGGGCACATACTCAGGCATGAGGGAAGTGGGAGAGTGTTAATATAATATTGGAGGTAGGCTAATAATTTAATGCTGGAGTTTAGGTGGGGGCTAATTATTTAATTGTTGCTATTTTATTTATGGGGTGATGTGGATCACTTTAATATAATATTGGGGCCTAGCAACTTAAGAATGGGTTATTGGACCTTTAATTTAATGCTGGGGTGGTTTAAGGGCTATTAATTGAAAGTGGGGCTGTTTGGGAAAAAAATAACGTATATTTATTAAATGTGAATATGAATTATTTAATGGCAGTGATGGTTGCGGGAAATAGGTATATTTCTTAAACATAAATGCTATTTAATTTATTGCTGGGGTTGTTTGGGGACAGGGAAATAGATTTATTTATTAAATGTGAATACTAGTATTTTAATGTTGAGGCTGGAGGGAGGCCTAATTATAAAATATGGGTTGTATTGATTAAACACCAGGGCTGGTTGGAGTTTTTAAGTTACAAGTACCCATTTTTTTTCCAAATAGGGCCTCCAACATTCCAGGATCCCGACAAGCAGCAACTAAAGACACCAGCAGCCACAGGTGGTGAAAGTGACAAGAACAGGTAGGAGAGAGCAGGACTGTCTGCCAACTGTTCCAAATTTTGGTGACTGTCTCATTTAGTGAGCTTTGGTCCAACTACAAGGACAGTTGGGAGGTATGTCCCACTTCACACTGTACTGCTTGTGAAGGCAGAGCTGCGTGCAACTAACAGTATTGCCTGTGTATTTGTCTGACATTTGTCTAAAATGATAACCATGTTACATAAAAGGGGCAGGGCCATCTTAACAACATTATGGGCCCCCGGACAAAGCAATGCACCGGGGCCCCTACATATATATATATATATATATATATATATATATATATATATATATATATGGATATAGATGTATAGAGATACAGATATAGAGATAGATATATAGAGATGGAGATAGATAGATGTACTTGCTCAGTGACCCTTGAAGGTTTTTTTTGCAGGTTTTTTCTTTTGCAGGATTATTTATTCTAATTAGGCGCCCTGCCTATGGGGCCCCCTTGCCCGTTGGGCCCCGGGCACATGCCCATCATGCCCAATGGAAAAGATGGCCCTGAATAGGGGCCCCCTGTCTTAAATACCTCAGGCCCCTCGAGCTTTAATCCAGCTCTGGTTATCAGGAGGGTGCAGATAGCTGCTCCCAGTCCTGGATAGTTCACAGCCTACAAAGCAAGCCGAGGAGCTCTAAGTCTCACAAGATTTGGTAGTCTCGTGAGACTAAGAGCTTCCCTGCTCACTCTACAGGAAGTTCCCATCCTGATGGATGTCAGCAGCACCAGAAGCATAGATAAGTACAGTGTGCTGTGGGTGTCATAATGTGCCTGGGGGGATGGCGTGATGTGGCTGGGAGGCCGTGATAAATGTAATGTTTTATTATAATGTATGTATCAATGCCCCATGTTGGCCACACCCACAACACAATGTGGCCACGCCCTTTTCAGCGCCGACGCTGCGCGGCAGCTCATGATTTCTTTCCTGCTGTAATTAAGGTGAGCACGCTTACTTGTGAGTGCCAGGGCTGATATTTAGTCCCAGTCCGCCCTGTTGTAGTCTATAAGTAGACCTGGAAAACAAAGCAGATCACACATTATTACTGTTACTATGGTAACTTTAACGCAGATTTTTGCTTGCAGCTCAAAGAGTAATCATGCACATCTGTTACTGTAATAATGGTAGAAGTGAACAGCCCGCGTTGTTCTAAAGAACAACGCAGGGAACTGAATCTGACCCATAGAGTGGGATTCCACTGGAGAAATGTCCAAAATTCAGCAGCTAAAGACGTGCATATATTTATTAGTGGGATTTATTAGTCCTTTTACATTTAAGCATTCAAATTTTGGACAATTATGTATAATCTGTCATGCAATATTATATATATATATATATTCTGTTGTGTATTTTTTACTTCATCCTTTAGATATCTGATTTGTTTTACACTGTCTGGACATTAACTGTGAAACTTTTTCCATCTTCTGCCTGGAGGTATTTGAATTTGATTAATTTTGAATTCCTTAGTTGTAATACTGTTTTGAGATTTAAAAATGTGTATGAGTAAATTTGTATTTAAATTTGTATGTAATTATTGAGTGCCAAACACTGTACAGAACAGGGCTTGATTGTTTATATTAACACATTTGACAAAATAATGTTGCTGTGGTTTTATATTTTCAGTTTATTACCTGTCAGGATTAATGTTAGTGAAATAGTTAAGTTATCTCTAGGCTGACGCTTATCATATTCAAAACAGAAATTTCATCTTCCCTCTTAACAGAGTTAATTACCTCTTCCCTCAAATCTCCTGCACTGTCAAGAGTATTATAATTTCCTTAGTCTTCCAAGTCTCCATAGCCTTGGAGTCACTTTTTGCTTTCTAGATCCAGTCTCTCACATCCAATCCTGACATCTACCTTTAAGATACTGCTAATTGCCTAAGATGCAACCAAAATGCTTATCCATTCTCTCATAATCTCCCACTTTGGTAACTGTGATCTCCTCATAGCTGACATTCCTCTCACCCATCTATTCCTGCTTTAATCTGTGCTAAATGCTACATCAAACTGATCTTCCTCTGTCACCACTCCATGCCTGATGAACCCAACTTTGGTTCTCCACATTCTCCAGAAAATGTCTCACCAACACAACCTTCATCACCACCTCACCTCCTATTCATACATCTTAATTCTCATTTCAAAATACTTTCCTTTAGAACCTCTGAGATCTACACCTATCCTCATTTCTAATAACCACCTCTCACTGCTGAATATAAAACTTATTTCATGCCACTAACCACTTATGGAATTTCCTACCACTCTCGATCAGACTCAATCTTTATGTCTTTAAACATTCTCTGAAAACCCTTTATTAGAGCTTACCCACTCTCACCTATACTACTCACACTAGTATGTATATCCTCACAACCTTCACTCTGAGTTACATTCATTCCTCGGGTCTTAGCTGTGCCCTTTTCCCTTTAGATTTTCAGTTCCCTAATCAGCATAAATGTATTTGCACCCTTTGGATTGCAACTTGGTTTGCCCAAAAACACATTTGCTCCTTTTTTGCTTTGCTCTTGACTCTATATGAGGCCCTCAGTGTTAACATTTCCAAGATTCAATATGTCCATATATATTTAGGGTTATGGAAGGAAAGATCAGAGCTCTACAAAGACTCAGGATAGTTTTAGAACTCAAAGAACATTTATGGTTGTAATATATGTTTGGATTTGCCCTAATGTTTAATTTGGGATAAATTTTAGGGTAAATTCAGATTTATGACTTGAATTAATGTTAGGGGTATGCAAGGGTAAGTATAAAGATTAATTTAAAGTTGAAGATATTTTTATTCTTCACTTGATTCATCAATTATTTGAAAGAGGAAACTTTTCAACCTGAAACAGTCTTCTATCGCCAGTGACACAAAGAAACTTAAGACACCAGCCACCTTAATTAGTATGACTAACAATTGGCTTCCTATACTGGTGTACCCAGTATAATCACACACATTGTCACTAAATCAGCTCTGCAATTTGCTACAACTTAATAATGTAAATGAGTCAAAATGTTTGTTGTCTTACACAAATACACATTTTTTTGTTTCAATCACTACAGAAATCAAACATATCTGTGTGCCGTCCATATGTTAATAAGCTCCCTGCAGACAGATCCTTAAGAGTCCTCTTTAATTTCCTTGTTGACATAGTTAACGGTTTTTAATGCAAACCATAATTTTCTTGAAAGCAGTGACAAACTGTACTCTCCTTGTAAAACTACGTAACTCCCAACTGTAAACACATTTCTCATCTTGAACGTTAAAGGAAAGGTCCATCTTTGGAAAGAAACTTGTTAGTTTATCCTGGTCTCTGGAGTAATGTGGTTCGGTTACATTTCTTTATTTCTGGCGTTAATGCAGATTACATCATCCGTCTCATTCACATGCAAAGACATTAATATATTTTTATTAAATTATCCTTATGTTTATGATAGGTACATGCAGTATTATTTAAAAACACAAATTATTGTCAAAATACATTATGACAATCTCTACTATATATATGGACATCTATGTCTGAGTATAGAATATGTAAATACATAGATTATTACATTTTTGGAAGGCATTTTTTTCCAACCCTTTTCTTGAACCTGTAGCTGGAGTGGCAAGTATTGTTACTATACTTCACAATATTTATTTCTTATTTCAGTTCTTTTAATGCTACAGGCATCATTCGGTAAGAGTACATAAGAAACCATATAATATAATGGAAAGTGGAAAATATGTTGTGCAAAATTAAATATAATAATAATAATAATAATAATAATAATAAATTATTATTATTATTATTATTATTATTATTATTATTGCATTATAGTAAATACAAAATATATATCCTGTCTTTGAGGAGGATGCTGTCACCAGATTACATGAGTGAAATGCAAAAGTTAATTTAAGCTGGGTAAATTCAAATCTACCCTCTGAGTACCTTGATACCATGTACCCCCATGTAATGTTGCTGTGTGCACTGCTACATTGCTTGATATATGACCAAGTTGTCCTGATATTTCACTGTGTGCAGCTCAAATGTGAAGGCCCAAGAATGATCTGATCAATAGTGGTCACATAATGTTTATTCATGTTTTAAATGCAGCTGGTAGATGACTACTGTCAGCTTGTGTGTGTGATTATATAAAATAAACCAAGAAGCCACTACACAGCCAAACAAGTTCTCCCTTATAAGTGATTTTATTCCAAAATAGCCAAAGTGTACAATAGTTCAGGGTATCTACGAATAGTAACTTTTGCCAATGGTAATCTTTACAAGTGTCTACGGAACTCTTGGAATGAGGTAATCAATGGTATATCTATCATAGCTATTCTTTTCTTGTCTTCATATAATACATACAGCCGGTCACCTAAAAAATACAGGTTAGGACAAGCACAGATATATTTTTTTCTATTTTGCTTTCTAATAAAGCCTATTGTTGTCATGACCCTGCTCGCGTAGAATGTAAGCTTGCGATCAGGGTCCTCTTACCTCTCTGTCTGTATGTATTACCTAGTATCGTTTTATTGCTTTTTATTCCCAATTGTAATGCACTACGGAATTTTCTGGCGCTATATAAATAAATGTTGATGATGTTGATGATGATGGCTGCTGTCCTATTATAAAGAGTTAGGTGTGGTTACAGACCAACCTTCTGGCAAACATTATTTTAATTGCATTTCAGCATACTCCTGTTTGTCTGATCTGTCATCTGTGCAATTACTGCAGCTACAATATATAGGATCATTCCTGCTGTTCAATGATTCAGCTGGTTGCTTGAGTCTCCATTCCTGACTCTTGGCTTGTGTGTGGTTCTCAGTTTACGAAACCACCAAGGTTGCTCACTACCTTCTACCGTGTTCTGTCTACTTCACTGGGCAATTGTAAAAAAAACTACTATTACTATCCAAGCTTAAGTCCTGGGGGCAACTGAGTACTGTGGAACAAATCTATTTCCTCGGAAAGGGGGCTGCTAGATGCGAACATCTTGAGAAGCGGTTTTAGTAGTTGAGGATTACATACACCTTGTTCTTAACAACCTCCCAATGGTGCCGATTGTGGCAACACAGTTTCCAAAACAAAACTAACCCTCTTGCTTTGAGTGAAATAATATTTGAAGGTGTTAACTTGTTAAAACGTATCTGAGTATACTAAATGTTGATTATATTGGTTATTTAACAGATTTTGGAAAAATGCTGAACACAATCTTCAACACAATATAATAGATTATAATGTTGGCGTCACACACCGGCCCTGTGGATGAGTACCGGCGTTGTTACCTCTGCCTCATAAACAGTGACCACGGTACATTGGATCCAGTGTTTTAGTCTTAGTTTACATCTGGTTCTATTATACACATGTGTCAATCATTATTCTCTCATTACCTCCCACTCACTCCTATTGGCCTTGATGCTTTTGGAGCACTATTTAAACCTCCCAGTTACCGCTCTCTGGATCCTGTTCTTCAAGTTACTTACTCTTGTCAGGATTGGGCTCTCCTCGTGTGACTTACCAGTGGTTGCTGTGCATCATTGCTTCAAGATCTGCTGTGTTTAATCTTTGGTGCCTTCATTGGAACTCTCGCCTTATCAGGTCTCCACTGCTGTATTCAGTGTCTCATCTACAGCTTTACTCATTGGACTTCTCCATTTTACTATTGCAACTCCTAACTTCACTAGGAACCTCCTTCACCTGCTGCACTAAACTACCAGCTAAACGGATCAGCTAAGTCTTCATTATTGCTGTTTCACTGAACTGTGGCTGTATCCGTACTCAATTGCTGTCACCTGTGTTTCCACTTAAATGGATCAACCAAGCCTTTCATTATTGCTGTTTCTACTGAACTATTGCTGCAATCCAACTGTGGTTGTTTGAGTTATCATTTAAACTCTGTTATTATTTCCATTTCTACTGAACCATTGCCATACCAGCTATTCTTCTACCGTAGTCCTGAGTTACCACTTAAAGGGATCAACTAGTTCTTCAACATATTTGTGTCTATTGAACTGCTGCTGTACCAGTAACTTATCTGCGGTTGCTCTGGGTTACCATCTAAACAGATCAGCTTGTTCTTCATCACATTTGTTTCTATTGAACTATCGCTGTATCAGTAATTCATCTGCCGTTGCTCTGAGTTACCATCTGAACGGATCAGCTTGTTCTTCATCACATTTGTTTCTATTGAACTGTCGCTGTATCAGTGGTTCTGCTGTTGTTGCTCTGAGTTATCGTCTGAACGGATCTTCTGCTTCTTTATCGATACCGTTTCCATTGGATTGCTCTTCTCAACATATCAACTAACTTCCTCATTGTTATTGTCTTCAGTGAACTTTACATGTTATTGTCATATTCCTTCCATATCTGGCTCCACCTATATTCCTGCATAACTCGTCTGGGAACCGCGACCTGCAGTAATAGGTGTGTCTAAGCCCATGCCCTCTCCTAGGGTCATGGTGAAAAACACCTACTGTTAGACTCCGCAACCCAGTTCAAGCATCTGTCGTCTGCAGGTATACAGGACTCACTAAATTCTCCAGATTTTGTGACAGCTGGATAACTATATAATGGGTGCTATACACTGGACGATAGGGAGCTGTATAATGGACTCTATGGTTACTTACTATGCTGGAAATGAGAGCTGTATGTAAGCTGTTTTAGAATCTGTGGTTAATATCATCAATAAACATTAATATTGTTCATTTAAACACTGACTGTTATGTACAGCTAAAATATTACTTTAACAATAAAGACTGTGTAAAGTCTGAATGGAATGCGCATTTAATAGCATGCACAATTTAATGGAGCGAAAATTAACAGCAACACCCAGCCCATCACTCTCTGTATGTTGCCTAGAGCTACATGGAATAATATGTCTTCTGGTTGGCTGTAACAATCTAATTTGGTGTTCATCAAAAAATTACTCCTCTTACTAAAATTTCAAAATAGTAAGATATATTTAAACCTCTAAATCAGGGGTTCTTAACCTGTGGGGTGTGCCTCCCCTGGGAAGGTACAAATGAGTTAGTGGGGAGTGTGACTGTCCTCTATAACATTATTGTAATTGCTTGTTTTTTAGACTTTAGTTTAGATACAATCGAGTCACGATTATCCGAATCAAAAAAATGTTGGAGGCATCCGGATAATCAAAAATCTGTGTAATCAAAGTGTTCAGTAAAATGAAGACTAATGGGTAAATATATCAAGCTGGGAGTTTTCTGGCGGGTTTGAAAAACCAATCAGATTCTAGCTATCATTTATTTAGTACAGTCTACAAAATGACAGCTAGAATCTGATTGGTTGCTATAGGCAACATCTCCACTTTTCATACCCGCCGGAAAACTCTCAGCTTGATACATTTACCCCTAACTGTCCATTTAGTTTAATCTTGTACCAAAGCCCTGTGCTGGAAATAACTCACACAACACTTGAAGAGCAGTTACACGATAACTCCACCTTCTGCGACCGTTATTGTTAGATTGCAACGCACAGTCTGAATGACTGCAACAATGCAAACATTTAATTTTAATTATTTATAACTTAGCTAGCAGTTTCTCTTTCCTCTTCGTAGCTGGAAGTTGTTTCATTATTATCTCCGCTGCTATAATAGTATATAATACAATTGTGTGCCCTAAGAGAAAATGTCAACAAAAAAATGGAAGTACAGTGAAGAATATGTTAAATATGGGTTCAAGTACTACCTTGGCCGTGATGGAATTGAAAAGCCACAGTGTTTTTTATGCACAAAAAATCTTTTTAATGATAATATGCATCCTCTCAATCTTCAGGAACATTTCACTAAAGTACACCCAGGAAGCACTGGAGAGTCGCTGGAGTCATATAAATAGAAGAGATCACAATTTAAATTATCAGGTATGTTACCCAAGTTAGGTTTTGTATCTACATCTACACAAAAACAACAGCTTGAAGCCTCCTACAGAGTGACATATCTTATTGCTAAGAACAAAAAGCCACACACTATTGCTGAGACTCAAGTAAGCCTTGTGCACTTCAAATGATTGATACTGTTCTTGGAGAGCAACAGAGTAATCAGATTGCTAACAATACCTCAAATGACATAATCAGATGTAGAATTTTTTATATGTCATCTGAAGTTTTGGCTCAACTTGTGGAAGAACTCAAGAAAGTAACTCTACCTTTTGCACTTCAATTGGACGAAAGCGCGTGAGGCTCAAAGCAGTCCTGCCTTTGTGAGATATGCCACCAACACCTGCATCAAGGAGGACTTTTTGTTCTGTGAACCTCTGTTGGGTACCACAAAAGCTTTTGATGTTTACCAACTAATTGATAAGTTCTTTTCAAAAAATGAGTTGGGCTGGAAATTAAAATTGGGTTTCATAACTACTGATAGTGCACCTTTAATTTTCAAGAAATCTGGTTTTGGTGCCTTAGTGCACACGTGAAGGTAATCCATTGTTTCCTACTTCATTATCCCTTAACATCAAAAACACTCACTCCTTGAGATGGAGACAATAGACATGCCCTATTCCATATCTGCATCAGCACCAATTATGAGATGGTTTAGATGGCATGAATATGTTACAGATGGTCCTGGTGCAACTCAAGACGCCCCTCTATCCTCACCACCGCCTTCTCTGGCGGCCCTCATAGAATCCCCAGACCAATGACTTGTTACACCCCCCCCCATGCACTCCTGTTATACCATGAATATTTTCAAACTGCCATAATATAGGACAATACGCCTTGCTGTGCACTCGTTTTTATTTTTTTCTATATAAATATTGCTGATATTATAGCAATGTTTCACTTGAGTGACTCCTTCCCCCCTGGTGGGGGTTCCCCCATGTATTTCCCCATGTTTTGACCCTCCTTCCTCTTTTTTCTTTCTATACCCCCATATACTTTTGAAAACGTTTCAATAAAAATTATTGACGTAAAAACACTCGCTCCAAAATTAGCCATGGGTACCATTATTCAAGAAGTGAACTTCATACAGTCTCGAGCTCTGAACCACAGACTTTTCAAGATACTCTGTCAAGAAGTTAGAGCTGCTCACAAAGTTTTGCTGTACCACAAAGGATGCTGGTTATAATGTGGAAGAGTCTTCACTTGGGTTATGGAACATAGAAAGAAAATTGCTGAATTCTTGAGAGAAAATGAAAACATTCTGTGTGAAGAGTTTGAAGCCCAATATTACATTTTGTCATTGGCCTATCTTGCAGATACATTTTAACATTTGAATGACCTCAGCATTTCACTTCAAGGGTCCGAAGCAACTGTCCTGGATGCATATGAGAAAATCACTTATTTCCAACAAAAGCTAGCTCTCTGGAAGAAATGCCTGGAGAAGGACACTTATGCAAATTTTTCTACTCTGCAAAATGTTCTTTTGGAGACAGCGTCACAGGTTGGATACAAAGTGATATGGTAAGGCATTTGGAAAATATTATAGACACATTTGATAAATTCTTTGTTCAAGAAGAATTGAAAAATTAACAGTGCCTATAAACCCATTCACCTTTAACTTGGACTCAATGGAAGATGCTGACTTAAGAAAAGATGACCTCATTGATTTACAGAGCAAGGTTTTGCTGAAACAAAGTTTCTTCAGTCAAGATATTGGTGGATTTTGATGCTCACAAATAGAGGTATACCCAGTTTTGGCAAAAAATGCCGTTTCAGTTTTGATTCCATTTCGAACAATATACCTTTGTGAATCAGGATTCTCAACATTGGTGTCTTCAAAACAAAGGCAAGAAATCAGTTAAATTCCAGGCATGACATGCAGCTAGCTTTGTCTAAGATTGTACACTGAATTTGTGGTGTCATTGATCAGATGTAGCAACAAGTATAGTACTAAATGGCATTTAGGACTTTAAGTGACTTAATCATCATACTGAAAGACAAAAAGATGTTCCTGAAGAACAACATTTTATTTACTATTTCTGTGTATCTGAGGATAATAAAATTTCCATGTCAATTACGTGATTTATCTATTATTAAATGCTTTCGGAAAGGAGGGGAGATGTGTATTTTAAGTTTACTTTTCGGGGAGGTGTGAGAGCAAAAAGGTTTAAGCTGCATGGATTGTGGATAATATACTGAAAGCATACATTTTCCAACAGGTTGGTAGACCTATGCTTACATTAATCTAAACAGGTTATTCTATATAAAATATACAATATATATATATCAGACAAAACAAATCTTCTTACGTCAACAGTTGGATGCAAACTCAGATCATCATAGCTAAGTAAAGACATACACCTTATTAAATTATCCTATTATCTTTTTAACTCAAGACACTTACTTATTTAATGCAGGATTACTACTAGCAAGTTGTAGCGAGAGTTACAGCAACACAAATTTCAGTAGTTGGTTACATCTTTCTCTGAATTTTGGTAATTTACAGAGGCCCTGACAGGGAGTTAGGAGCAAATGCAGTTCAAAAACAGTTAAAATAAGCACCTGGACAAACCATGTTGCGATGCAATGGGTACAAAGGCATTTTTTTTCAGGAAGGGAAAATGCTGCCTGCATAGTACACAAATACTGCCCAGCTGGGTTGGGTACCTTATCACGATGCTCCAAACTCCACCATGGAAGAGCCCAACATGATTACACTGAAGGTGTCATGAACTACAGTGTGGTAATAGTGACAGCTTGAAAAGGAGACTTCAAACAGTTCTGAGAAATGAACATCCCTGAACTATCATTCGTGCTAAACAGCACAAATGATAATGGGGAGCTTAAAACTGATGTCATTGTAGACTGCCGGGATGTTCATTCCTCGGAACATCCCGGCAGTCTACAATGACATCTGCATTTTAGCACGAATGATAGTTCAGGGATGTTCATTCCTCGGAACTGTTTGAAGTCTCCTTTTCAAGTTGTCAATATTACCACGCTGCCGTGCATGACACATTCGGTGTAATCATGTCGGGCTCTTCCATGTAGGCGTTTGGAGCATCATGATAATGACTACCACCAGGCCAGCTTTAGTTTAAAATTGTAATATAGATTTAATCTATGCCCCCCCCTCTCAACTCTTAAATCTGTTACACACCCTTGAGAAATATAGTTTATTGCTGGATATATTCCTAATTGTAAATGAGGAACATTGTATTTAGGTGGAGAAATTGCACTGAACCACATTAACCAATGAGCAATATGTCTAGTGTATGAAAAATATGAAAGCAAGTATTTGATTGGTTTAGGTTGATTATTGCAAAATGTATACCTTAACAAAATCTTAATAAAGTCATATTATATAACTGCAATCTATGTCCTTTTGTAACATTACTGGTACCGATTGTGCTTTGTTACCCAACTGTGTTACATTTCAAAGGTCTAACAGTTTTACAATTTTATTGCCATGTCTGGACATTTTTTAATGAATATACCCTTTAATTAGTGTTCCTGATTCCCTTTTCTGTAAATTTTGCACTACCAAGTTTTAGGTCTTCTGGACAGAATGATTGCTCTTCTTGCTCTTAGATACTTATTGTCATAGCTTAATTTAGGAAACCACTTTTTTTTTTCCTTAGATGATGATAAATACAGTACATTGCATGCAGTATATACATGTCTAGCAACAAAACCAATCAGATATTCATAAAAGGAATTTTATGCAAATGTAGTAACAGAAAATCCTTTTGTAGTAGTTGAGGCTGTTTAAAGCTGCACAGGCTTCTAAACTAATTTTATCATAGTTTCTACTGAAGCAATATGAGGCATAATTGTAGGTACTGCTTGTTACAAAGAAGAAATATGTGTATAGAGGGATACTTGAAACAAACAGCTGGATGCTAGAAGAAGCAGCTTGATGAACCAATATAATTTTGCTCTTTCTTGTTACTTTTTCTAGACAGATTAAGTTCACTGTGAATATAAGTTTTATAAAGAATTCACGCAGTGCTTTCAATGGTTACCGGCAGACCATTTACTAATTTGTGAAGGAGACACTGGTTTAGTTCTCAAATCATTCATAGACTGGGGAGAAAAGGGAGGAGGGACTGACATATCTTCTTTTGATGGGGCAATAACGTCTCAATTAGCTTTTAATGGAGTAAAGAATGATGCTTACAAAAGTATTGCTTACGCAGTTTTATACATCATCTTGAGAATGGCAAATATTTACAAGATTATAGGTGTTAACGGTCTGTCAGTGTACGTTTAAACAGTCATGTATACAAGCAAGACCTTGACTAGTGGGACCACCCTGGTACACAGACCACCCTTCGGTGGCCTCCTTAATGCTTCACACAGGCTCCATTAATAATCTCCTAGTCTGTATAATTTGATGGCTCCGCTAATATAGATGGTGGCAACTTAATGAGAAATTTGCCATTATTTTTGTGGACGTTACGTCTGTGTAAACTATTTAAAAACAGAACAATCAGTTATGACATAAACAGACTGCAAAATGTTCTGCTCTTTACTTGTTTAACATCAAGCCTGTACTAGGTTTTGTGTTACATTTATTATGTCTGTAACTAAACAAACACAATGAGACCCAAATAGGTATATAAAAGCTGTCATGTTCCACCTGCCTGTGTGTGAAAGAGCTGTCTCCTCCAGTAAAAAGAAAAGTACAGAATTTAAACTCAGATTTCCAGGAATCTTTATTTCTATTCTCTTAACAAAGGACGGCTCACTCACATTTGCTTTAAGTACTGTAGATTTTTTTTCAACATAGATCCACGATAGAGTCTATCAAACAGAAAATGAGTAGCTTTTGTTATTATCTTCAATTTATCTCTGTGAACAAATACAAATACAGTTTTCCTGTCATAATAAAAGGCTTTAGCTGAAAACGTGTGAAACCAACATTTTGCAGGTAAAGTACTCTGAAGCTTTTTCGAAATTACAGGAAAACCACGTTTGCAATTCACTGCTCTTCACGTCTGTATGAAAGTTTGAGAACAATTTAATTATTGCACAAGGAGCCTAGGCCCAGCAAGAGTTACACCTGCTGATAGGCGTATCTGCGCATATATCCACATCTGATTTAGTCACAATTACTGTGAACATGCCCTTACTGTACTTGGCCTATGCTGGCCTGTCCCTTCCCTCTACTGTTTCACCTCTGTAGAAGCTAGATTTACTCTCAGCCGAGTTTGGTGGTGGTTTTAAACCGCCACACATTGCCGGTGGTTTAGTGCCCCAAACCATCGCATTTACTATATGGCAGTTTGAGGCTGCAATGTAAAATGGCTGGTGATGTGTAGCAGATTGAAAACAGCTAAACCTAAAGATTGGTTAAAACGGCCATCAAAACCGCCTATCCAAAATATATTTCACTACCTGCTTCTGATTGGCTTGATAGTTCGAACATGCTGTTTGAGCTATTTTGCCATTCAGAACATAAGAGGAAGCACCATTTACATTTCAATTATTGCGGCAACCATTATTTATTAATTAAAGAGCAAAATTAATTTAAAATGCACTTATTGGGGGAAAAAAAAATCCATTATATTAAAGGGACAAAATCATTGAATTATTATATTATTCGGGCACTATGTAATGCCAAATTGTGCAACATAAATAATTATATCCACTAACATTAATAATCATTTAATATTATTATACTATTATATATTCACATTTCCCCCATAACATAATGCAATAATAATGTCTCCGCCCTTTAGTAAATCTAGCCCTAGAAGTCATAACTTTAAGACCTGGCCAAATCTGCATCTAGAATTATGTGTATGCATGGTTCATATGAACAGTACAGAGAAAAAAGGACTTATGTCGTCAATTGTACATGAACCCACAGTTATTACAAGGGGGTCTAATGTCTTTTAGGCTGTGGTATTGGGGGGTTAATGGTCTCTATGATACTCAAACATTGCTGGGATCTCCACTGCAAGAGAATTCAACAGCGTTTTACAATGGAGTAAGGAGTCTCATTATAATAGAACAATATTAGCTCTTAAAGCTCTGGTAAGTGTTATTTTCTTTAGAATGCCCCTAAAACTCTCACCTTCTTCGCTCCTTCTCCCCCACTGTCTACGCTTACTTAGCTCACCTCTTCAACCTGTCTCTCTCCACTGGTACTGTCCCCTCCTCCTTCAAACATGCCCTCATCTCTCCTATTCTAAAAAAACCTAATCTCGATCCCACCACACTCGCCAACTACCGCCCCATTTCTCTTCTCCCCTACGCCTCTAAACTTCTCAAGCGTATTGTTTGCAACTGCCTCACCTGTCACTTCTCTGACAATTCCCTCCTTGACCCTCTCCAATCTGGCTTCTGCCCCCTCCACTCTACTGAAACTGCCCTGACCAATGTAACAAATGATCTCCTCTCTGCTAAATCCAGGGGTCACTTTTCCCTGCTCATCCTCCTGGACCTATCCGCAGCCTTTGACACCGTGGACCACCCCCTCCTCTTGCAGACACTTCACTCTCTCGGTCTCTCTGGCTCTGTCCTTACATGGTTCACCTCCTATCTCGCCAGCCACTCTTTCTCTGTATCTATGTCCGGTTCATCCTCCCCCCCCCCTCTGCCATCCCTGTAGGAGTCCCACAGGGCTCTGTTCTTGGCCCTCTACTCTTCTCACTCTATACTTCCTCCCTTGGTGCTCTCATCACCTCATTCGGCCTTCAGTATCACCTATACGCCGATGATATTCAACTTTACATCTCTTCTCCTGATCTTTCCCCTCCCCTCCTCTCTCGTGTATCTGACTGCCTCTCTGCCATCTCCTCTTGGATGTCCTCTCGCTTTCTCAAAATTAACATTGAAAAAACAGAACTTATTGTTTTCCGTCTAAGTCCTTATCCCATCTGGATCTCTCCATCACTATTAACAACTCCACCATTTCCTCCGTCCCCCAACTACGCTGCCTGGGCGTCACCCTCGACTCCTCCCTCTCTTTTACCCCCCACATTCAATCTCTTGCGCAATCCTGTCGCTTTCAACTTCGTAACATTGCCCGCATCCGACCCTTCCTATCTAATGAAGCAACCAAAACTATTATCCACACGCTCATCATTTCCCGGCTGGACTATTGCAATCTTCTCCTCACCGGCCTCCCCCGCTCTCGCCTTGCCCCCCTTCGTTCTATACTTAATGCGGTGGCGAGGCTTATCTTCCTTTCTCGCCGCTCCTCTTCTGCCTCCCCTCTCTGCCTTGCCCTTCACTGGCTCCCCTTCCCCTATCGAATTCTTTTCAAACTTCTTACCCACACTTACAAGGCCCTCTCCCAGTCTACTGCCCCCTATATCTCCAATCTCCTCTCCATCCACACTCCCACCCGTTCCCTGCGCTCGGCCAATGACCATTGCCTCTCCTCCACTCTAATAACCTCATCCCACTCCAGAATTCAAGACTTCTCCCGAGCTGCCCCCTTGCACTGGAATGACCTCCCTCGCTCCATCCGTCTATTCCCTAACTTGTGCTCCTTCAAACGGGCACTCAAAACTCATCTCTTATTCAAGGCTTACCAGCCCTCCACTTAATCCTCTTTCCATGCTCGCTCTCATCCCCTGGATCCTCCTTTGAAAAGGGTGCGCTTGCTCCCCTCCTCTGACTCCCTCTGTGCCGATTGTCTGTTGCCCTTCCTTTAGGATGTAAGCTCTAATGAGCAGGGCCCTTCTCCCTCCTGTCTCTCTACCTTCTCTTCTGCTCCAACCTCAATATTCTTGCTTTTCCTGGAGCATCTGAAGTCTCGGTATTACTCGTTTATTGTTCTGTACTGTTATTCCCTGTACTGTCTATTGTTTGTACTGTGTTCAGCGCTGCAGAAACCTTGTGGCGCCTTCTAAATAAATAATAATAATAATAATAATAATAATAACTGGAACAACTGTGGAAAAATTAAGTGCATGAGGAGAAATAGTTTTTGCATTGTGTCTCCAAAGCATTTTTCTGTGTTTAGAAATGAGCTCTGATGACTGCACATGGTCAACATTGTCCAACAAAAGTTCCGGACAGTATTTAAAAATACAATAAATATTATAGAATTTTCAATGTGCATTCAGCGCCTTGTATAGAGTTAGACTTTTGTGCCCAGAACATGCACAGAAAAAATATTCCATCGTAGAATGCTAAAAAATTTGAAACCAGAAAATAAAAATGATTTTGCATTATTGTTCCCATAAATATTTTCATTGGATTAGTGTAATCTCACAAATTAATCCCCAAAAAATGAATCTGTTGGTCAAGGTTTGAACACAGCATTGCTGAACGGATAGGAGCAGAGTATTGGCTTCAACAAGGCTGTACCAACTGCATTATGGGTAATTCCACCACTGCTGTTGGTGAAATTAATACAGTTATACCAAAGAGGAAGATTCGTCTTTCTTCTGCATTTAGGAGGAAAAGACAAGTGAGGGAAATCCTAGAAACAGGAGGGCGCAATAGTTGTGATGGGAAATAATGTGAGATTCGACAATGGTTTTAGTAACATCCAGATTGAAAAAGGGCTAATTTCTGTCAATGTTACGGAGGGCGATGTCAAGGATGACACCATGGCAGTGGGCTTGGGGAACTGGGGAAAGTGTGGTGAAGCAGACTAGAGGGGGTAGTGACACTGGGAGGAAAGAAGATGATGGGTTTTTGGACATGTTAAGCATTAAGTAGCATTGGGACAACCAAGTTTTGTAGGGGAGATGTGGTTAGAAATATGGTATAAACCTGAAGGAGAGAGGTCAGGGGCGGAGATATGGATATTCTCAGCATAGGGGTGCTGGTGGAGGTCAAAGAGCAATATAATTTACAGAGATGAGAGGTGTCCTGCAGAAGAGGGTCATCAACTCTATCACAAATAAAGACTTTTTTAAGATAAAATGCGTTGGTATAGCAGGAGAATCTGTGCAATGTTATTCGAGGAGAAGCCCAATAAGACGGCGGCAGTCCCGGTGTGGTCAGTTTAACTTTTGGACGCTCTTTACCTTTAACACTTGGTACGAGTATTCTCATTGCACAGGATCTGTTTTTAATATCGGAATAAATGTGAGTTTATTTGACCTATAATTGGTTTCTTGCATTATACGGAATCACACTATGGTATTCTGTTTTTCTTTTTCTTTTCCATGAATACTATATTTATTGGAGCATATGAGAGAGCTACCTATATTGGATATGAAGAGGAAATACCTTGGAATCCTAAACTGTGTGGATAATTGAGAACAAATAGCTACCACATGCGTATATGGAATTGCAGTTGGAGTAATTACGAGAAGAAAATTTGGTGCCTATACAGCACATTAATCAGAAGAAGTTTTTCAATTAGCGGATCCATAAAGTTTGACTTTTTATCTTTTGCTAATCACATGTATTATGTGCAGTGGCGGATCCACGGGGGGGCGATCAGGGCGATCGTTCCCCCTAGCAGGGGCTCGCTGCCGGCGGCTGCACACTATGTGCATGTCCGTTCGGCAGTGACAGGCAGGGACAGTGTGCTGCCCGGCTGCTCTGATTGTGTTTTAAACACAATCAGAGCATCCGGGCAGCACACTGTCCCTACCTGTCACTGCTGAACGGACCTGCACATAGTATGCAGCCGCAGATGTAAAAAGGGGGTGGGGCCTAAATCGCCCCCCCTAAATCGCCCCGGGTAGAAGAATTCTCTAGATCCGCCCCTGATTATGTGTTAGTTGCTGTAAGATTAATTTCAGCAACAGATATATTGATATGAGACTATTTGTTCCTTGATGCTTAGAGGAAGCGCTAGATCTTATCCTCGTTATTGTTTGTGTTATTTTTTTATTCTAGCATGTTTGGGTTTAAATGCTTTGAGGAAAAGCAGCTGCATCTTCGAATAGCGCGCCTGTAGAATTTGTAAATTCTGATAAGTCTATCGCAAATAGGTCAAGAAGGAAAAGTAAAGAAACATAATCCTTTGAATTCTCTGTCAGGAGATCATTGTTCAGTTTAGTGAGGACAGTATTGGTGAGAGTGTAGAGCAAGAGTATGTAAATCCAATTACAGAGTGTCAAGGGGTGATTGATTTGAGAGAAAATGGGACAGGTGGCTGTATACAAGAACCTCAAGTAGTTTGGAAGCAAAGGGAAGAAGATAAATGAGTAAGTAGCTGGAAAGGGATACAGTGAAGAGATGCTTCCCTGAGATTAAAAGAGATAGCACATGCTTAAAGATGAAAGGGAAAGTGGAAATTGAGGGACAGATTGAAGATATGAGATAGGTGTAAGCAAGCATTGGAGGGAGGAAGTGGAAGAGAAGGGATAGACAAAGTGACAGGTAGATGGGGAAGAGAAAATGGGGAGTGTGAAGACCTTGTCCTCTTAATGGGCAAGGTAAACTGTGGGGTGGGTAGGGCAGTGGAGGAGAAGGTGGCTGTGGTTAATGGAACTTGCAAGAGGAGATTTACTGAAGTATCATGTCGATTTTAACTTCAAAGTAGGTAGCAATGTTGTTAGCAGTGAGAAAAGAAGGGGGTTGGTTTTGGTTGATAGAGAAACAAGTTGAAGTTGGCAAAGAGGCAGCATGATGGACGCTAGGGACTTAAGGTTTACTTGATGAGGGCTGTAAAATAGGATGACATGATCAATTAGAAGTGGAAGAAGTCAGCATTGGAGCAAAATTTTCTTCATTGACGCTCGCAGTGGGATCACTTTTGCAGGTGATTGGTTTGTTTTCAAGTGTCATGGTTGGGGTTTGAATCACCAGAGATTATGTGTAGGGTCGCCTCATCTAGAGCTGCAGTTGTAGAAAGAGACTGTTGTATTAGGGTAATACAGGCTAGAAATTGGAGAGAGGAGTGGTTTCAGTGATGCTGATAAGAGGATAATGTCACAGGCATTTAGGTGTTACTGTGTGCATATGAATTTGTAGGAAAGTGGGGTGTGAAGTAAGCAAAATTAGATAGAAGGAAATGCATTTGTGGTCAGAGAGCAGGAAGGCAAGTTGGAAGGATTATTGGATAGCTGGTTGTACACAAGCGGCTCATGTAATTTGGAAGCAAAGGGGAAAAAATAAATGTTGTGGTGGCTTTAGAGAGAGGCAAGGTCAAGAGATTATTAAAACATTGTTAAAAGATTTTTAGATGATGGCACAGAAATTGGGGAATACAAGGTCCAGGAAGTGTCTAGAGAAAGATGGGAGATGATGACCATGAGGAGATACCACAGGAGTAATTAAGTGAGAAGAGTTTAAAGGCGCAGTGTAAGAATGGTTGTTAATGTGCATGTTCATATTCTCTAGAATAAAAGTGGATAGATTAGTGAAAATGAAGTGACAAAGACGTGGAATGAGGTTGTCAAGAAATTGTGAGATAAGGCATGAGAGATGATAAATAATAAACACACAGAGGTGGAGCAGAAAGAAAATTTTAATTGTATGAACTTTAAAGGAGAAATAGGAGACGAAGAATTCTGGTATAGTAGTAAATCTAAACCACCAGCTTGTTGGTTATTGTGCAGCAGAGTATGGGTGAAGGAAGATTCCCATATGAGAGAGCAGCTGGGAATGCCGTGCCAGAAGTGGAGAGCCACAGTTTAGTTAAAGCTTGCTGAGGGAATTTTAAAGCAATAGGTTGTGGGATTAAGGTGAGTTTGTTGCAGACCAATTTAGCATTCCATACTTCACAGGAATAAGGAAGGTAGAAAAATGGAGAGAGTAGAGTAGGTTTAAGAGTAATTTTGTGGTGGAAAGAGGAACATTACCAGATATTGAGAATTGTGTGGGGCCCAGGGTTGGGGAAGATGTTGCTAGTAGCCTGACGGATTAAGTGGGTGAGAAAGAGGACTTGTGAGGTATGTCAGTGAGATGATAGTTTGTGTAGGCTAGGGACAGGGAGACTTTGGGGTGCAGGGAACAGGACATTTGAAGGTACAGGGGGACAAGAAAGGGATTAGTGGGAAAAGTGAAGTGTTGAGCCAAGATGTTGAAGATTGGGGAAGTTGAAGAGCAAGCTTGATACAAAGTCATCCAATACTTTTAAAAACCAGTTAGTATTTCAGTTCTACATTAGAACTTGAACAAAAGTGTTCTAGAAGTGTTTGAATCTTTATTGAATTAGTTTCAACAACCCTACTCTTTACATCCTGGTTATTTGTGCACCGATTTTCCTTGATACTAAAATAATATACACGCTACATTTTGGTAATTGTGCAAGAATCTCTGCACTATTAATTAATGTTATCACCAGAGGATTTTCAATATATGTTAAATGGCACTTACACTTTATACTATGAAGCTAGAAGCAAAATGGAAGAAATGAAATAGATAAAAGTTTGGTGCTTTAGTGTAGGGCAAATAAAATATAGTAAAAAACATATATTCATTTAGTTGAATATCAATACAAGTAGGAGGTAGATGAGCCAAGATTTTTGTGTCACGCTTGGTGTTGAGGGAAAGAATGAAAGGAGAGAAAGAGGAGCAGGAGCACAGGAAATGGAGAAGTAAAAAAGAGAGGATCAGAGTGGTAGGTAAAGGGATAGCTGCACAGCAGACCTTTTATTCCCCAGTCCTAAGAGAGACTGCAGGTTGTATGCTTATAGCCTGTCTTATGTAGTTATGGTCCAATGTCCAATGGTGAACGTCTAAAGTGCGATTTGGTCCAGTGACAATCAGTATTCCAGTATCTAGAGAGTATCCAGGTTTAATATCCAGTGCTGATACAGTGTACAGAGAGTATCCATGTCAAGTGTCCAACAGTGTCCCATTGTCCGTTGAGAAGTCTGGTATTCAGGAGGTGTACAATGCCCAGTGGACTCCAAGTTATCAGAGTTGAGTTTGATGTCCAGGTGGTCCAAATACAGAGTATGCAGCTTTTTGAGTAAATCCAGCATCAAGCAAGTCACACATTAGGAGGACTATGGAGTAAATTCATTTGAGCCAACCTTAGAGTGTCATTATCTAGGACTGCAGAATTGTCAGAGCACCTCGGACAATGTTACTAACCCTGTAAACTACTATTACTATACATTGGGTTGCTAATAGAGACTGCTTACTCATTTGACCCAGTAATCTAGATTCCAATACATTAATCACACTTAAAATGATCATTACTAATAAAGTACTAGCCAGAGACAATCTTCTGTCATATAAGTTCCTTTCATTTGTTTGCATTTCATGATAATCATCTGTGTCCCTAGGACTTCTGAATTCTTATTACTAAGAACTGTCTCATTCCCCAACATGTGCCACCAATATCATGTTGGTTGAGCTCATTAACGTTTATCATACCATGACAATAATAATAAACAGCCCCTCACGGAAGAGAATGTCTTAGAAGCAGAATGGCAGTGGAATCTAATAAACAGAGTCAGTTTTGGTAAATTCTAAAGTTATATTATTTAAATGTGTTCTAAGTGACAGCTTCTCTTAGGATTTCTCTTATTTAATAATTCCACTTGGCATTATATGTAGTCTGCACCTCTGTTCCTCCGAGCCACCCTGTTTACTTCTTATCCCACCTCTGTGCTGATAAAAGTCTTATGTTTCAAAATAATTCCATAAATGAATACAACATAAATATATATCTACAGCTGTAATCAAATCATCAAAAATGGCTAATTAAATTAATTAGCTGCATATTCTTTGCTCTAATTTACTTTCCCAACTTAATTGGTGTAAATAGCATACTTAATTATACAAAATGTTTTATAATTCTTTTCCTGCACATGTCTGAATGTTATTGGAAAGTACAGCCTCTCAATAACAAGCAGTCTTTGCTATGAAGATAGAAGGATGGACATTGATCTAGATTCAGCTTTTCCTCTCTAAGTATAAGTATAATTAGAAAACACTAAACTACATTATGTCTTTATTAACCTCTATTACTTTGTTACACATATGCGTTCCTTGCATGGATATCAATGTGCTAATGTTTTTATTGATCCATTAAGTGACAATTTTTCTGAAATAGAACTCATAAACCAAAAACGGCATCGTGCGGACACAGGATAAAACAGCCAGGTTAGAGAAAAGAGCAGCTTTAGATCTATAAGGTGTCCAGCCCTTACTTGGGATTAATCTTGGGAAAAGAAGCAATATCGACCCACTGCTCAATTGTTATTATCTACATGAGACCATATGTATATAACAATCAAATGTCTGCTTGCACTAAGGTGCATTTAAATTATAGGATTAAAATATGCATGAGATATATAAGCCACCGTGCTGCCCATATATATAACTAAGGGGTATAAACACAATTTATTCCAAAAACTATGCAATAAAAACCTTAATGCAAACTAATTGGATAAAAAGAAATAATAAATGCAGACACAACACTAAAATAGCAATTATATATATGGTTGAAAAACGAGGATAAGGTCCCCTATCCTCGTTTTTAGTGGCCTGGTGGTACGTCCAATGTATTGATGTTTGCATGGATATTGTAACAGATATATGACATCTCGACTATCACAGGAACTAAACTCTATAATAGATTTAGTACTTCTGCAGTTGTTTGTGGTACAACCACTACAATGACCGCAGAAATAAAATCCTGATGAACTTGGAGTTTTAGTCAAGGTGTATTATATGTTGTTTGGGTGTATGGTTTTGGACTAACTGGGTTTTCAAATCCAGAGCCTTTTTGAAGACTACATCAGGGTGATTTGGTAGAATTATGACTAAGGGGTATGAACACAATTTATTCTAAAAACTATGTAATAAAAACTGGAGCTCAGAGTTGATAGAAGTAAAAGTTCAGACTGCAGGTTGGTTACGGTTTCAAAATGGTTTTAAGTGTTCTGGGTTTTACAAGTCCCTGTAAAGTACACTATCTGTTGACAAGATAATCTTGATATCCAGCTTAATTGGACAATAAACCTAATTAGCATAAACTTTCTTAGCACATTTGTTGTCTCTGTCAGTGTTTTGAGCACATTATAACAATGGTACTAATGTAGATACCGCTGAATATAGCACAAAATGGTATTCCACATCTGAAACAGTTCTGCTATTTTATTGTAAATGTAGCAAGGGCACTCATAATGCAGCATTCGAAAAATAGCTATTGCAAAACATTTTCATATTATTATCAGTAGTGAAAGCAGAGCTTTCTGAAGGTTTATTATTCATGTAATAATTATCTGCAAAGCTATAAAGGTCAGCTTGCCTTATATGGAGTTCCATGTGTTAACGGTGCACTCCCCTGTAAAAATGGCACATATTTTTTTAAGATTAGGTTACCTTTATTCAAGCTGCTATTAATGATTTACATTTTGCAAAGTGGAATATGGTTACCATGGTAACCACTGTCACATGACATATGATGCCGTGAGCAGAGATTGAAATATTCATAGCATTAAAAAACCTTACTCCCATCTTTCCAAATGTGACAACTGAGGAACTTAGTGATTGAATGGCTCAGGCTAAGATATCAGGTTACACTACCTCAGAGCAAGCAGAAACCAAATGTTTCTAGGAGACAAACAGTTATTTGCAGTGGCAACCATAGACATATGTCCCATAGAGCAATTTTGCAATGGGAACATTGACTTATACTGATAGCAGAATCTTCTGACAAATATGCTTATTAAAAAGTCCATTGTCCTGTGACATGACCTGTGTCATCTAGTACAGATGCTCTATCTACTTAAATGTATGGCTACCGCAGTTCTTATAATAAGTATCTGAGTCCATGTAATAAACCCTGCATGTGTAACATACTTATGTATAAGCATTTACGATGTATGATCCTGAATGAATATAGCACATTTATTATTATTATGCTTTAATGTAATCTTGTAAATTCCGTCATTTAATTCCGATATGTATGCGATTGTTTTTCTTTTCTTTTTGTTGTTAAGTATGTTTATATCTTAAAAAATTTCAATAAAAATACTGGATTTAAAAAAAAAAAAAAAAAAAGTCCATTGGATTTTCTCATGTTAAGATACAGTTTGCATAATATAATGCTTTGCAGACTTATAATGTGAAATAATTTTTTATTACAGTAAGTGGCTTGAAGAGCATTATATTTCACAATCTGATGATGCTCAGGCTGCTGGTTTAAATGGTTCTATTAGAAAACCTAGCTCAAAAGATGTAATGTTCCACTTCGTCATAGCGCTTTGTGTGGTGTGTAACAGTATACAGTACTGAATGCATGACATAATGTTCTTTAAGATCATAATGCCCTGCCATTCTGTTGGCAGACTCTATCTGTTCTTATGTCTAACTCACTATAAAGCTTGTAAAGATGTGTTTGCTTTTTTACAATCCACTGTGGTGAGAAACAATTTACATGAACTAAAGCTCAAGTTTCTCATGCCTTTAAGGCAATATTCTTTTTAACCCAAATCATGCTTATTTTCGGTGAGTACTGCTTGTGAATGATTCCTATGTATTCTTGTCTTCCTTCTATCAAATACCTTCTCCTTTATCACATTTCTCTTGTTGTACAACCAGCCGTCATTTTCCTGTGAAATCCACCTGTGTTCCTTTTCTATAATTTATACCCTGGAACCTGAGCTGTGTGTTATTTGATATGATTTAAGGTTCCACCAAGTACAACGCAGCTACAGTGGATTCTTTAAGAGTAATATCTGAATAGCAAAAGTGTTAAAACAAAACCACAAATGCTCTTTTCTTCTGTTGTTCACTCACTGTTATACAAGTGCACTTAATTGTATGGGGGCATTGGGAGGTGTTGGACACATGTTGGGCGTTCCTGGCTAAGTGTAGATTAGATACACCAGTGCAACTACTTTTGCATTAAACTGCAGAAACAAGGTTTAATCTTGCAGGACATAATTATTTAAATTAGACAAAAGGACAAGGAGGTAGCATTTACAGGGGTGTTCACTGCTTTGTGGAATTCTTTTCCCTTTCACAAAAGGCCTTGAACCTCTAAGGTCCCAGAGTTCAGGTCTTTGTACCTTCCAGTTGTACTTCTTAGGAAAAGTGCATTTGTAGACACAGCGAATGATGTCATAATAAAAGCTTAAAGCACTCAAAAGTGACAGATATGTTAAAGACATTCTCACTGTCCCTCACATGACTAATGTAAGACATAAACTAATCTGGAGCAAGCAATATTTTAGAAAATAACTAAAAAGCTGAAATGTATAAAGGAAGTGGTTGAAAGTAGTAGGAGAATGGACTTTGTTTCACTCTTTCTACCGTGCAGATTTTCCAGGTGGATTGACCGAACTACAAAGCTCTTCACAGATTGCTTTTGTAGAGATATTTGCAAATACTGTAATGGGCATACAACCAGTGGTCAAAGTGGGAATTTGAAAGTGCTGGTATGGAAATTCAAAGAATACTACTTGGGATTTTTGATAGTGTGAAAATTATTTTCTATGCTTTTAAACACTTTATTGTATAATATAAAACATTTTAAAAGATACAGTGCTATACACCATGTGTTCCTCACCTCTCTGGCTCATACCTGATTACTTTGAGGGAGATAATCTTGATCACCTGGACTCCCACAGGTACCAGGATACATGCAGTAACACAGCTATCAGTAGTCTAACAGCAAAATCCCTGATGGATAGCTCTCAGGTGGTCTCATGTTAGGAGTCTAATCTAAGCTCTGGATGGAATAAGCTGGATCCATTGCTTTGTACAAGTGCATCATTGATCAGCGCTGATTATCAAAGAGATGTTGAGGAGAAGGGGTAGGCAATTTCGGTGTTGACCAAGACATTAGATGATGTAAGATAAGTGTGAGGGAAATGTGTGGGGGGTGTGGGGCACTAGGAAACATGTAGGTACTGAGTCATTAAGGAAAGCAAAGCATAAAGAAGGAAAAATTGGCACCTGGGCAAAACTTTGTTGCATTGGAGGGGGAGGTAAATTTAAAATGTGGGGATATTTTTATAGTTGGGATAGGGCATGTCCTAGATCGTCTTTAAATTTCAGTGTAAAAATAATGCTATTAAGTATTTGTGTGCTAGATGAAAAAAAAAGGCAGTATTTAACATATGCGCAAAATTAAAAAAATATTTGCACCCCTTGCATTGTAACATGGTTTGTCCCAGAGAACATTCACTCCTTTTTTTGCCTTACTTTACTTAATAACTCAGGTCTGTAATGAGCAGTGCAGCATAGGCATATGTATAATTAGAAAGGAACTGAAGATACTGCATGTGCAGTCATGGCTGCCAAGAGGAATTTGGGACCCCAGTAAAGCAATTTCTTGGGTCCCTTTCCATAGATGCCAAGAATAAAGTTTGCGGTTTCTGTAGAGTGGAGGCGTACTGCCAAAGGTGTTCTTGACAAACTATTGGGGTTACTTTTTATCCCTCCTCCAACCCCTTTCGTGGAGCCTCTGCCCAGTAATATAGTGTCATAGGGAAAGGTGCTACATTTTCAGGCCTGAATTCTCTTGCTCGGTATCAAATGGTCAGTCAGTTACTGACTGTGATGATTATGTAGTATCTCTAATGACTGATTGCTATTTTCTGTTCAAGTATGACTATGTTTATTGTATGTAATCTTGTCATGTAATCTCAATGTGTGCTTTGCTAGATAACATGAGTTTAAATTTATGCAAGTGTCATTAATCTGTTGAAATAGCCAGACCAGGGAGAAATAGGATATTGGAGGGGTTTGAAGCCCCAAGCTGCAAACCATCTAGCCAAGCAGAATGAGCAAAGGTGGGAAATCGGGTCCTGTGAACATTCCGTTCTCAGGACATCCCTAGCTCACTTTGAAACCCCTGTGACATTTGGAAGATCAATCTGTCCTTTTTGACAGCTAAACTTCAAAGGTGGGGGGTGATAGCTATGTGGAAAAAGGTTTAAAATCTTCTGACTTAGACAATAACGTGTGCATTTTCAAGGGGTCTATCAAGACTGAAATGTCCAATTCTTCTCAATTGTGTTCCCTCACACACCAGGGGGTAAATGTATCAAGCTGAGAGTTTTCCGGCAGGTTGGAAAAGTGGAGATGGTGCCTTTAGCAACCAATCAGATTCTAGCTATCATTTTGTAGAATGTACTAAATAAATGATAGCTAGAATCTGATTTTTTCAAACCTGCAGGAAAACTCTCAGTTTGATACATTTACCCCCAGGTCTTAACTAGAAGTAGTAATTCTGATTGTATTTCCTGTTTTATTTTCTGAAACTTACTTGTGCAATATGTTGTATGTCTTGCTATTAATTTTTGTAATTAAGCCTTGGAAACATTTTTTAGATTAAATAAATTTAATCTAGCAAGTTCTCTGTGATTCTTTGGGAACTTACGAAACCCAGAGAGGCTCATGCTACATGTGTATGATTTGAGTTTGAAATATTAACAAGTGGGTTTTGTGAACATAAGGACACCATAATAAATCCTTTGTTTTTGCAGAAAAGGTGTATACTTTGCTAAGTGACTTAGGTGATGCCAGTCACGGCCAGCTGTTCAGATTGCTGTATCGAGGACAGGCTGGGTGTTCATGACACGGACATAGAAGAATGTAAAACTTATGTATATGTTTTGGAAAAGCAGGGAGCACACCAGTATAAGAGGTAATAATAGACCTTTGTCCCAAAAAGTGCAATGAAGTACAATGAAATATAATAAAATGATTTTATATTTAATTCCATGCATTCAACAAGTTACAGACTGCTATTCTGCATTGTTTTTTGCTACAGTTCAGTTAAGAGCAGTACAATGCAGCACAAACAAAACTCTGAAATCTTTTTGTTGTATCATGAACTTGGTAGTCTCTGCCCCCTGTTTCTCTACCTCGCTGAGCACCTCCATCCTTCATCTACATCAAAGCACAGTGCATCTGAAGACAGCGTCAGGGGGGGTGAGCGCTGTTCTCTGCAGTCAATAGACACTGGTAAGTTGGAGTTGGACTCCATTTCAATCACTGCTGCCTGTGTCTGCCACAGCTGTCCACTGCTTGTCTGACAGACACCCTCCTCCTTGCGGTTTCCAAGCGGAGTTCCGCAGAAGAGATTTTTGTTACTCAGCAACTCCCGTCTCACCCCCATCTCGGCGCCTCTGCTTCAGTAAGGTACAATGTGACAGTTGACAGATCCAGTCACTTGGTAACACTGCTGTGCCATTTCTCCCTCCCCCAGAAGACCTGATCATATGCTGACAGGATTTTTAATTGGAGTGTATCATACCAGCACATACCGCGCCACTTTGTGCACTGCGTGGACCTTGAAATAAGTTATCTCGATAAGGAAGCACATTTGTACATAAAGATTCATTATGGGGCTACAAATTATGTTTTTTTTCAAATGACCTTTTTTGTTTCAAAGGCCCAGCTTGTGTGTCTAAGCTCAACTCTAAATTGCAGGGTAAAAATAAAGCTGCACAGTATTTGCATGCTACATGCAGAAGCAGTCAGTATTTAACTGCATGCTAAAAAATAAATGCATTTGCATCCTATGCATTGCAAAATGATTTGCTTCTATCTCTAAATGAGGTCCTTAATGTGAAGATATCGGAATGTTGAGTTAGTGTTAGTTACATATTTTAACAGTCCATTTAACGGTTTTCTTTAGTTTTGGTCTCCAATAAACGCTTTTTCTAAATGCATATACACCCAATGCTGGTAATCTCACTGACTGATGTTACCATCATCTACCTGTCATAAGTATGCTGAAAGTGAATGGTAGAGTATTGAGTGGCATTGTGAAAGTATTTAGGTTAGCAGGTCTGTTATGCTATTCATTTGTTAATTTCAATTTAACAATAGCAAAAGTGATAATAAATAAGGATAAATGCAATTCATGAAAAAGGCAAGAATGTGTTAAGCAACGGAGCAGGCAACATATTATGTTATAGGTGAGTAAAATCATCAAGTGGACCAGTGACATCACTGAATTTCACAAATATTGTTGAGAGCTTTAATATGACAAGAAATGTAATACTTAGAATTCTTGTAAGAGATGAATGGCAGAAATATTAGACCCTTTAAGAATATAAGAGTCCGATTTATTAAAGGTCTAATAGCCATATTGTCATTGATTTGTAAGTGACCACAGTGAGATTGTGAGATGGTTACCAGAGATGAGACAAAACGCAGGTCAGAGGTAGATCTAAGAGGGTAAGAGGGATTTAATATATATATATATATATATATATATATATCATCATCATCACCATTTATTTATATAGCGCCACTGATTCCGCAGCGCTGTACAGAGATATATATATGAAGCAGTGTGGTTGAGGGCTTTGTAGGTGAGTAATTTCAATTGAATTCTGTACACGGAGAGCCAGTTTAGGGATTTCCAGAGTGGTGTGGCAGATGAGGAGCGGAAAGAATGGGAGATCAAGCTTGCTGTGGCAATTAAGATGGATTGAAACTGGGATAGATGGCTAAATGGAATGTCTCCTGGGTAAGAAAAGGATATATTTTGATAACAACATGATGTAACAGGACTGTGAGAGAGACTGGATGTAAGGAATAAAGCAGAGGTCAAATTCAGGTGTAACACCAATGCAGTGGTCTTTGGAAACTGAGGCTATTGATAATGAGGGAGAGTTGAAGGGTTGTGCTGAGGAAGTCAGGGGTTGTAAAGGTAGATTTGGGTGTCATCAGAATAGACGTGGTACTGGAGGCTAAATCAGTGAATTAGTTAACCAAGAGAAGAGGTGTACAGTGAAAAAAACAGATTACTGAATACAAAGCCATGTGAGACCTGTCACGCCTGAGGGTATATATGTATCCAGACAGAGTTGTGTCTCTGGAGCAGAACTGGTGACTATGTGCACATAGTAGGGTAGTCTGATTAGGTTCCTTCACATGTGAGAGAAAAAACTGACACAGGTGGTGGTTGCTGAGAGTTCAGGAGATTACTAAATATGAACGGCACTCGAGATTGCCAAAAAGTCAGGAATAGCAAGATAGTGATCAGGTTTAGCAGAGATCATCAAGCTGGAATCAGATTTCTGGACAGGTGTGGAACGGGATTGCTGGAGCGAACTGGGACTAGACTGGGACCAGATTACTGGACAAAACTGGAAACGGATTATTGGACTAGGCTAGAACCGTATTGCTGGACCGAAATGCAGCCCAGACACTATGATTGTGCTTAAAACACAATCCGAGTGGCCAGGCAGAATTCTCTGTCTACCTCGACAGGCACATATACAGTGTGTGGCCACAAGCAGTCCACACCTGCTAGGAGTGAAATGTGGAGCACTAGGGGAATTCACCTTGTACCAATTGATCCAATCACCTCTGGCCAATTGATTTTAAGGCTTAATTAAAATCCAAATCCTTCTACCAAGTGAAATAGGCTTCTTAAAGTGCCATTTGGGTCAGCTAAAAACAATAACATATCAGTAGATAGTGCAACATTATCTAATCTATTTCTTATTGTTAATCCAAGAATATCTTTGTGATTTCTAATAATACAGGCCAGGGGCGGATTGGGAACTCAAAGTGGCCCTGGAAAAAATTGTGGAAGTGGCCTCATGTGGGCGGGACCAAATCAACTGTAGGCAGGGCTAACACAAAAGTAGGCGGGATTAGTACAAAGCTGGCTATACCCCTAGAGGTCTGCCTAGCGCTGTAAAACGATATGCTGCCCATTAAATACCACCCTTCCCCCAACATTACCACCCACAGGACAAACATGTCTAAATTGGGACAATTGGGAGGTATGATTATTGGCTCACCCACATAATGACTGCCTCCTCTGTGCACAGATGATGGGTACCCTTTGACTAATACATTGAAAATAGGACAAAATGAGCAACTAATTTTATCTATAGCAAACCTGTAGCAGAAAATGTAATCACAATATACATATTCGTAATAACGGTGCAGACGAACTGCCAATATAGAAAAATACAGTTGTCAGACTGTCCTGCTCTCTCCTACCTGCTCTTGTTGCTTTCCCTACCTGTGGCTGTAGGTGTCTTTTGCTCAGTTGCTGCTTGTCTGGATCCTGGGACCCTATTCAAGGAAAAAAATGGACACATGAAATTTAGAAAACTCCAACCAGCTCCAGCATTAAATCAATAGCACCCACATTTAATAAATAGGCCTCCCTCCAGCCCCAACATTATAATAATAGTATTCACATTTGATAAATAGATCTATTAGCCTCCAACCAGCCCTGACATTAAATTAATAGTATTCCTATTTAATAAATAAACCTATTTCCCTACATCCAAACAAGCCCAGAAATAAATAACATTTAAGTTTAATAATTCATATTCACATTTCATTAATAGACTTCTTTCTCCCCAAACTCAGAACCACTTTCAATTAATAGCCCTCAAACCACCCCATCTGAAATTAATATCACCCCACTATTTAAATAAATTGCCCCACCATCACCACACAAATAAAATAGCAACCAATTAGCCTCTACCTCACACCCACATTATATTACCGTAAGCCCCCGTGCCCTCACACCCATTACATTGACATAAAAACCCCCCACACACACATACATACATAACAATGATATCAGCCTCCTGCCCTCACACACACACATACATACATAACAATGATATCAGCCACCTGCCCTCAGACATACACATACATACATAACAATGATATCAGCCTCCTGCCCTCACACACACACATACATACATACATACATACATACATACATACATAACAATGATATCAGCCTCCTGCCCTTACACACACACACACACAAACATACATAACAATGATATCAGCCTCCTGCCCTCACACACACACACATACATACATAACAATGATATAAGCCTCCAACCCTCACACATACACATACTTACCAACTTTTTCCAGTTGGTGTCCGGGAGCCTCTTGGTGGCAGGTGGGCGTGTGGGGGGCGGGGCTCCGAAATCGCGGGAGTCTCTCGGACATTACGGGAGAGTTGGCAAGTATGCACATACATAACAATGATATAAGCCCCTTGCCCTCACATACACATACATACATTAATATAAGCCACTTGTCCTCACACTTTACACTGAATTAACCCCCCCGCCTTCACACTTACCTTGTTGAAGCCGCGTTTCCTGCAGTGCACACATGGGACAGCACCGGTCACATGGTGCGCGTCCCATGTGACATCTGGGATAGGATGAGGACACGCATAGGGGGATCGAGGTAAGCAGGAGAAGATCCGCGGCCACTAGGTAGTCCACCGCTGGCACACTGAGCATGTTTCCCCCCCTCTCCGTCCGTCTGTGCTGGAGGACGCTGCTGACATGCAGTTATCCCAGCAGTCCGGAGATTTAAACAAAAAAAATAAAAATGTAATGCGAAAAAAAAAGATTACATCAGGAGGCAAATGAACGGCCTCATACCATAAAATTCCAGGTATGGCCTATGGCCAATCTGCCCCTTATACAGTCCAATGCTTCTATAGCCAAAGCAAGCTGGGAATGTGACATAGGGCAACCTTGGTGGGTGCCTCTATTTAAAATTTAGTAGAATAATATACATTTACACATGCTCTGCAGTGGTGGCAGAGTATGACAAATTAACTCGTTTGATGAATTTTGATCCTAAGCCAAATCTGTGTAATGCTTCTGATAAATAAACCCACTCCACAGAGTAAAATGCTTTGACAGCATCCAGAGAGACTATTACTGCCTCTTCCTCAGCTAGATGTTTAAGCTGTAAATGCATAAATGAGTGCCTAAGATTTGTGGTAGTGGATTTACCTGGCATAAAACCACTCTGGTCTGGCAGAACAATATGTGTAATAATAACTCTGTTAAGTCGGAGAGCCAGCACATTTGCCAGTATTTTAACATCTGTTGTTAGCAAAGAGATTGGTCTATATAAATCTGGAAGTAATAGGTTATTGCCTGATTTGGGGAGAATAAATATAAACACCTCCTACAAAGATGGGAGAAGAGCCTCTTCTTTAAATGACATGTTGAATGTTTTAAGTAATTTTACAACAAAAACTTTTTGTGCTTCTTTTAAATTTCAATTTGCAAGCCATCTAACCCTGAAGCTTTATCATTGGGAAATTATGAAATTGTCCAATCTAAGGGGTAAATTTATCAAGCTGCAGGTTTGAAAAGAGTTGTTGCCTATAGCAACCAATTATATTCTAGTTTTCTTTTATTTAGTACATTCTACAAAATGACAGCTTGAATCTAATTGGTTACTATAGGCAACAGCTCCACTTTTTCAAACCCGTAGCTTGATAAATTTACCCCTAGATAGTCAAAGGTAAGAGGGCCGTTTAAAAATGCCCTGTTATCAAAGGATCGAGATGGTAAATCAATTTTATCCTATATGTTACCTACTCTAGTAAGGCATAGACTAGTACCAGTAAGGCAAATGCATTGTCATAACATTTACAGATGATTTCAACAATATTTTGCACCTTTCAATTGCCCTGATCATCTAGTAGAACTGATATTGTAGTACTTTCATTTTCCTATTTTGCCAAATATGCCAAAAAGCATATAATAGGTAAAATAGGTTTGCCTGGAGTTGAGCAATCTACATTTAATTTATGTAGACGCTAATCTGACCCCTCTTTTGAGCATGGACACGAGCATCTTCCATATGCCTTCAAATCTACAAGTGAGAACATTAATTTTAAATATGCGGGGTCATGGAACAAGACTACCGGTGTCTTTATTACTTATTGCTTTCTCCTTACAGTTTCAACATTACCTTTCTTGGCCACACAGTGGTTAGTATTGCAGTCTCACAGCTCCAGGTCCATTCATTCAGTTTTGACCAGGATACTATCTATGTGGAATTTGTGTGTTCTCCCCATGTTTGTGTGCGTGAGGGTTTTTTCCATGCGGTAATGAATAGAGATTGTAAGCTCCGTTGGGGCAGGGACTGAAATAAATGTTTAAGTATTCCCTGTAACGTGCTGCGTAATATGTAGGCGCTATATGTACAAATACATTAGGGGTCAATACAGAGAACTTTCATGGGAACTTTTTACCCCAAGGACTATACACAGGACATGTGGATTAGAGGAGAGGAAATTTAACAACCAACAAAGGAAGGGGTTCTTTACAGTAAGGGCAGTCAAGATATGGAATTCATTGCCAGGGAAGGTTGTGATGGCAGATTCAATAGATATGTTTAAGAAAGGGTTAGACAAATTTTTATCGGAAAGGTGTATCCAGGGATACGACCGTTAATTAAAATGAAGGATAGTTGTGGATATAGGGTAAAAATAGGACTGCAATATTGAGTCTGGGGGGATTTTCACAATTGAAACAGATTGGCGGTTGCTTACTCTGGATCAATTTCAAATATAAGTGCAGGATCGCAGGAGATCCAAAATAGGTTGAACTTGATGGACTGGTGTCTTTTTTCAACCTCATCAACTATATAAACTATGTAAACTACGTGTATATATATATATAAATTGTAATAATAATAAGGGTTAATAATTACCTTATTGAGTCAGAATATAATTTTGGTTTTAAACTGTAATCTGTTAATCAAGTTAATTTGTAATCTTAGAGAGCATTGTGGTTTTTACATAAGCATAACACAAATTTTAATTCTTACTAGAAGTTACTAAACTTGCTTTTTGACAGGGAACTAAAAGCGCCGCCATTTTGAATCTCATGAATGTGAAACAAGAAGTAAGTTATGTATGCATACGTCCATGCATAAGGTAAATTGTGTGTGATAGAGCGTGTTACAACATATCAGTTGGCATTGGTCCACTGACAAACATGACAGCTGACTTGTGCGTATTAATCAGATCCCTTGTGTGGATGGTTGTGTCATTTCTTAGAATTGTGCTTGCAGGAGCCCCTGGTAATGCATATTCAGACCCTTGGGCTTATACAAATATGAGTGCCGTCACGGCATGCTAATACAGGCTCATGATTTTTTTTTTCCTTCCTTCCTCTGCATACAGGTGTATAGTTTCAATCGCAGGCATTACATAGAAAAATTAATCATGTACCTTTCAAGTTCCTTGATTAGTGCCCTGTTTATTAACAAAACAAAAACTTTTTGGGATATTTCTCGTCACGACCTGTGGTATGGAATGATTTTATCTTAATTCTAGACACGCTTTTTGCTGTTGCTGAAGGGGACAGAAACAGTGTACACATCATTGTTTCGTCTATTCCTACTTGTAGTATTTTAGCTATTAAAAAAATATTTAACAGCACTAGCCAGATTGATGCCCTTGTTGAATTACAAGCGCTAGTTGGTCATTGTCAAAATTAATCATATTCTGTCCATTGGCTGAATTAATGTTTCTAAGTATGCAATTTACAAGTATGTAATTATCAAGAAAAAGGTCAATAGTAAGTACTGTATAATATGCTAGCCACTTGTCGAAATTTCCTGGCTGTTTTAGCAACTTGATTGCTCTCTAGATAAGTGTTACCTTATTATGAACAGGGCTGCATTGTTGCTGATATTTCAGACCTCACCTCCTGCAGATGCTGAAGGGAGCTGTGTGAAGAGACAGGCATTATTTAATGAAGTGACTGAAGTGTGATGATGCAAACTGAGCCAATAGGCTAGGTTCCACCCACCATGTCTCTATCTGGCGCAGCTCAAGAGAGATTGCCAGTCTCTGTCAGGAGATCAGACACTATTTCTAAAGTCTCATTTCAAGAGAGTCGCCAAGTATGTCTATAACTATGTACTCATAAACTGAACGCCATCATTAAAAGGTCTAGATTCATATTTTACATTGAACTTACGCCAAAGTGCAACTAACAGAAATGTTACATGGAAATATGTGAAATTTGTTTCCTCATTCCTTTGAGAAGTAAAAGTTAGAATAGTTGATTTTGAGGGTGTCATTTCCATATAATGCACCACTCAGCAAAGGGAATAGAGGCGCAAAAACTTCATATACATGTACATTTTTAATTACTGAATATATATATATATATATATATATATATATATATATATATATTAATTTAAAAAAGTTTTTTTGCGCTATTTCGGATTCCAAAACGAGGCAAAACGTCATTGTGGCGTCGTCGGATCTTGGATCTCGCAAGTTTTGGAATCTATAAAAACCGCCCTCCACGGCGATCTAGCGCCATTTGAGAGAGGAATACAGAAGGAGTAGGATAGAGTGGCAAAGAGAAGACCTCCATTGCTGATATACAAATATACAAGTCCTTGCAGGCTTTTTTTCTGAATTTGCACCAATAAGTGTAGGGTATTATATACACCCAAAGAGAAGAGATGCGTTTGATAATTTTGTCATTGCTGAAATACAAATATACAAGTCCTTGCAGGCTTTTTTTCTGAATTTGCACCAATAAGTGTAGGGTCTAATATACACCCAAAGAGAAGAGCTGCGTTGGTAATATTGTCATTGCTGAAATATAAATATACAAGTCCTTGCAGACTTTTTTTCTGAATTTGCACCAATAAGTGTAGGGTGTTATATACACCCAAAGACAAGAGCTCCATTGCTGAATTTGTCATTACTGAAATACAAATATAATATACTAGTCCTTGCAGGCATTTCTTCTGAATTTGCACCGAAAAGTATACGGTGTTATCAAAATGGATTCACAGCAGTACACAGAAGAGCAGGAGCACCAAGCAGCTGCTGCCACCAGTCAGGATGCTAGTAATCCCTGTACCTCATCTGGGAAAGCCTATATAAAAGTACATAGTTTTTTTAAGTGCAGCAAACAAAAATTTAAAAAACACCTTTTACCTTGGTCAAGAAAAAAACACCTGTATTTAAGGCATAGTTAATTGCCGAAAACATAAAATGTGGATCAGCTTGCAACAGTCCTGGATGGTCAATCTCTCCCTTTTCAAGATGAGACTACTTCTGGCAAGCCAAATAGCCTCCTTGAAGCAGTTCATTATGCTTCAGGATTGCCCCAATGATGTGGGTCCCAGGAAATAATCCATAAAATACAGAATGGTATTAAAGGCAAGTTCTGGGCACACTGTCCTTATGTTCATGTTACAAGGCATCCAACAGTGCCTGTGCAGTGGGGCAGTCCCAAAAAATACAGTGTGCTGTTTCCCTTCTGGTGATGCAGAAGGGGCAGTGGACATATCGGCACAGGTTCTGGGAGTCATGAATGTCCTGAGAGGCAGACATCCCTGGATAGCCATCCATGCAATGTCATTGTGTCTATTAGTCAGCCTCTTAGAGACCACATTCTCCCACATGTGTTTTGTTGTTGCAGTAGAGAGCCCTGGAACAGACTTCATAATGTCTTTAGCTCTGATGAGCTTGTGGACAGTTTTTGGCTTCCACAAGTCTCGTTTAAATCCCTCCAGATGGTGCTCCCTCACAAATTGTCCAACATCCAGGTAAAACCAAGGTGTAGTCCAGTTGTAAGGGAAGGGAGCTGTCTCACTTGTCTCAACCACTTTGCTCAACCAAGGAACCTCCAAAGAGGCAGGAGGAAAAAGCGAGGCATGGACTTCCCAGCAGAGCAAATTTTTAATAAGAGTTCTGCGGATGCAGTTGCAGACAAAGAAGGCGCGCAGCATAGTGGGGATATCCGGGATCCCTTTCCCACCTTTGAGGTGCTCCTTGTACATGACCACCCGCTTCACTCTGTCCATATATTAGCTGTAGAATTACCCCAGTTATCCAAGGAACGGGTGGAGCGATCAAATGAACCATAACTGATGTCATGATCCAAGGACAATTCCATCTTCTACCACTTTTCTTTTCTGCCACTGCTGTCTGCCAATGTGTCTTGGATGTGCTAGGAACTGCCGTGTGTTTGAGTCATTGCTCTTTCACTTACTATCCAGCCAGGTCACTGCAGTATTGGTCCAAAAGTGTATGAAAACAATGATGTGACCTGTGCGGTGGTCAAAACTGACTGCAAATTAGTGTTAGTGAGGTTAATAATAATGTAGGATCAAAAAAACAGCAAAATTATGTAATTTTACTATATTTTAGCAATTTTTCAAAAAAAATACAGATCCAAAGCCAAAACCGAAACCAAAACACGCAAGGGTGGTTTTGGCAAAACCAAAACCAAAACTAAAACCCAAAGGTAATTCAGATCCAAAACCAAAAGCAAAACCAAAACACTGGGGTCAGTGAGCATCTTTAATTACTAATAGTACAAGTTGACAGACCATATCCCATAATAGGTAAAATCTAAACTTTACATAATAAAGTGCATAGGTAGAGCTTATATTTAGACATGATGACAGCATTTACAGTTCATATATACATATCACATGGTACTTAGACTATGCAAACCATGGTAGAAGATAACATGATTAGTGAACAAAGGGTATAATCACAGAAGCAAAATACATTTGCAATCCATATATTTACACACACAAAAACATGCCAAAATGCAAAAAGCAGCAGAAGCATAAGTAGTACAATGGGAGAGGGAGAGAAAATAATTTTAAAAGTTTCAGGATTATCGCTTTCTGAAGAGGTGTAGCAATGTTTGGTGCTATAGAAAGATGTCAAATATCATGAGGACAGCTAGCAGTCACATACATGCTCATGATGGTGAGCAATGTATCAGCCTTTTGGTTATGGGCTAGTGTTTAGCTGTAAAACGTGAGTCTGCATAAGGTAACTAATACAAACATAGAACTACTATTATATAAGTCACTAGTTAACCACTTCTTAAATATGAGGTACTATTTGGGACACCACACTGAAAAAGGACATAGAAAAACTTGAGTGGGTTCAGAGACAGGCAACTTCATTACAAATACTAAATTATAAAGAGGTTATAAAAACTTATGGAAACTAGGTTTATTTTATTTGGAAAAAAGTGCCTAGATGTGACTTAAGTAACATGTATAAGTATATGCATAAGTATAACATGTATAAGTATGTTTAAAGTCAATGCAGATATTATTGAGGTCACAGGGTTATCAATTCCAAATGGGAAGGTTGTTTCACCATAAGCACAGAATATGGTTCTGTACTGTAAGGGATTTTAAACTCTAGAATTAAGCTTTTAAATTCACTTTGACAATTCACAATTCATAAACACCTGCGATACAGCTAATGGCATATGTACCTACAATTAATAAAGGACAGTATTGGGGTGATTATGCCAGAAAATTCAACCAACTGCCATTTTGGGGTCAGGAAAAGTTTTTTTCTCCATGTGAGTCTAACTTGGGTCACATTCTGGGTTTTATACGGCCTTCCTCAAGATCAGCATAATTATAAGTTATGGGATGTTGAACTTGATGCTTGTATCTTTCTTCAACCTTATGAATTGTGTAACTATGGATAATTACTTTCAATTTAATGGGAATTATTACATGTGTGAACGATGAACCACTATGGGCTCACATGAAGTACCTCCTTACCTGAATTTGATTAAAGTGGAGTTTAAATACATTGGGCCTGAGTCATTAAGGCAAGCAAAGGAGTAAATGTTCTCTGGGACAAACCATGTTACAATGTAAGGGGTGCAAATCAGTTTATTATTTTGTACATAAGTTAAATACTGGCTGTTCTTTCATCTAGCACACAAATACTTGCTAGCTTTATTATTACATTGAAATATAAAGTTGATCTAGGACATGCCCTACTCAAACTATAAATCTGCCTCACATTTTAAATTTACCTCCCCCTCCAATACAACATGGTTTAGCCCAGGTGCAAATGTTACTCCTTTTTTATGCTTTACTCTCCTTAATGGCTCAGGCCCATTGTGTACTCCATTTTCCATGGATCTGAAATTGAGTTGTGGCAGCTTAGACAGTTAAGTTTCTAGATGGTTGTCTACCTACAAGTTCTTTCTTTAAAGCACCATCCCGCAATAGTGCATTTTATGAACGTTTCTGTAAAGCATGAGAAAGGTATACTAGCAACGGATGTTTGCAAAAAATCTATGGTTGTGTCACCCACTTATCTGCTGCAATCTTTCACCATAAGCTTTTAAACAAGGTATTTGTATTTGCTTGTGATTAGGCAAATTATAATTGTGATGATCTTTTTAAGGACATGTGAACTGGATGATGACTTTTCTCCAGAGGTTACAACCATAGTGTGCTTGATTAGGCTGCTAACACAATTTGAAAGCTAACTAATTTCTTAGGTGCAGACTAAAAGATAATTACATTTTCACATCCTTCCCTTTAGGTGTACAACATTACCAAGTAACCTTGGCCCATTTTGACTAGTGATGAGTGCTTCACTAGGGTGTTTGACAACCCTTTCATTGTTTTTAAAATAGCCTAAACTATCAACAGTACATTCAATAGCTCCAAAGAAAGAGGAATATAACCCAGGGATCTCCTTGTTCTTGGATTGGTTCTTTATGTCTAGTGCAATTTAATTGTTAAAGGCAGTCAGTTGACAAACCTCTACACAAGTCACACATTTTTTATTCATACTTTTGTTAATGTTCCTCATTCCATGGGATATATGCTTCTGGAAAGCCCATGTGGAAAACTGAGAGGCTACAATGGAGGTTAGAGTCAGATAAGTGAGATACTGAGAGAGGTGATGTGTCATTCTCTATAAGAGGGGTATCAAGTGTCCCAACTAAGTAGGTTTGTTGTTAAGACAGTCAGTGCTTCATTGAAAGGTGGAAGCCAGATCTTCAGATTGAAAGAGACAGAATTATATTCAATGTATGTTTTGGTTAAGTTATTACTTATCTGTTTTTTCCATAAGCCTAAAATTGAATCTGTTGTGAGTTCCAAAATAGGTGTCTTTTCTCATGTCTGGATGTAATAAGATCTTTGTCCAGTGAGTATGGTTTTGAAATGTTTTTTTGTTTACTCTTAATTCACTTTATAATGCAAGCTTTTAATTAATTATGTGTTTCTTTTTATGTCTGGTTACTATGGCAACCCTTTTATTTTGCATTGGCATCGTGATCTGTATTATTATGAAACTGTTACGGTTTTGACAGCTTTGTCTGAGATCAATTTAGTCCATTATGAAATATAACATATTGTTCCCATCACTTTTTGGTACCTTACATTTGGATATTATTTGTAATGTCTGTTTTTGTTTATGATTGTCACTGCTGGTGATGGCGTCATGATGCCGCTGTACTGATATCATGTGATGATGTTAGTGATGATGATGTTATGCTTGTGTGACAGCCAGCTGTTTAATTTGTTAACCACATCAAGGGAGAATTCTAGAGATAGGAATTATTCCCGACAACATTAAGGTTTCTTTCTCTCCTTTTCCACTGGACTACCTACATTTCAGCTACTTTTTGCATTTGGGCATGTTTTTGCATATATACATATGTTTGGCGTGTGTATGTATAATGCTGTTGTGATTAAGCACTTTTGTCACTAACCATGTTGTGATTATTTGCATAGTCTAAGTACTATGTGCTCTCTCTCTCTATCATATATATAAATATATATATATATATATATATATATATATATATATATATATATATATATATATATATACAAAAATAAGCACATGGGACAGGGCACCACAATGGTGTAGTATTGTTTGTATGAACAGTACTAAAAGATATATATAGGTGAAAAATATTGATAGAAATTCACAATATCATATATCAGTGGACATGACAGTCTCACAAAAGATATAGTGCAGATGTGAACATATATGGCAAATCATGAGCAGAGACTTCATGCAATCCCAAGGATATCCTTTCCAATAGTGCAAATGCGTACCAAATAGACAATTTGTTTCGCTTATCTGTATACTGGGCAATTTCTCCAACCTTCCCTTGATAATTCCGATAATGGCACTTCTCCTATGATTATAATCTCTATTGATGCTGCTGGAACATCTCATCAGGTCACACCATGGATAGAAAGAAAAGCCATCATAGTGTAACACCTGAATGAATGAAATAGCCGACTGCAGGTTAACATCCAACACTCAGCCCCCCTTCCGTCAGAAAGCAGCTTTCTGCTTATCTTACAATATGACAATGTCCCTATCCACAGAATATACAAGATCTATTCTGAACCCAATTCAGCATTTATGAGATATTCTGTAACACGCAGGACACCACCAGATATGGTGCCTCGCAAAACTGCCACTGCACAAAACAGGCCATTCTGAATACATGTGCTTGCCCAACATCCTATTAAGTAACTTTATATTGGTGTTTCAATTTTTCCTGAATATGTCTATCCTTCTGTATTATACATATTAAATCATACATTAAACTTCCTACTTTTTTTGCAATTGGTTGCATTTTTCTTGTATGATCGTTACTTTAAAGATTTTGTAATAGATTTTATTATAGCTTGTGGCTACAATTTATAGTGCATTCAATAAACTAATGCATCTGCTATCTTTTGTCTGTAGCATAATTCATCATCATCATCATCATTATCATCATCATCATCGTTTATTCATGAGGCACAACAGAAGCATACCAATAACATCATACAAACACATATAAGAGCAAAAGAACAATCAACTGCCTCAGTATGAGACATGAGAAAGCAGTAAAAACATCAGAAGACACAGAGTAGACATAAAGAAAGCTTTCCTTGAGGAAAGAGAGGTGAGGACAAAAGTCAGGAGAAACAGAGGGCCCTGCTAACCCTACATTTCCAAAACCCTACATTTATATAAACATATAGGCGCGCACACAAGATTTAGTATCCTTTTTCTATCATTTGTAGCAGGCTCATCGTTATACTGTAAATAACTTTGCTAGATAGTCTGGGACCAAATGGAGACAATGGGGTGGCTGCAGAATAAGGGCATGGAGCAGGTGGGAAGTGAGGTGGAAGTTAACTTCAGATGGGGAAGAGCAGCCAAGCATGAAGCATAACAGTTTTAAGGGAGCCTTGAAAGATTGGAGGTTAGGGGAAAATCAGGTCAAACAGGGTACAGAGCAGTGGGGGCAGCGTGGGCGAAGTCCTGTAGGCAGCACTGAGAGGTGATGATAAGAGTGGAGAAGAGGCGGATTGTGTAGGTCGGTATTTTTGACAAAGTGGGAGTTACAGAATGGGGAGGCATTGTGGAGGGCTTTGAAGGTGAGTAAGTAGTTTGAATTGTATTCTGAAGGTAATAGGCAGACAGATTAGATGTTAATTTATACCTCCAAATGGCAAGTGTAATAGGGGACTGAGATCTCCGGGTCAGCAGTATCCACCGATTGTGGAAATGGATGACCCACACAGATGATTTTGATAATGGAAAGTGGCAAATATACTAAATATATAATTTGTTTAGATGTTTCCATTACTGTTGATAAATGCATATTCATTCTAGTAGGGCTGTTTATGAATATTGATTTCTTTTTACTGTAAATATTAAATGTGAAATATATATATATATATATATATATATATATATATATATTACATGCTGCAGACATACCAGTTCATCAAACGAGGATATCTTGGCCCGCTAAGATAAAAAAGTTTGATTAATGCAGTATTTTGTGTGGGCTAATCGCAAGCAAGAAAAATTCACCTAATTTATCAAGAATTACATTGCTTCAAACTAAACGTAACAGTGTGGTGTTGAAAAGATTTATACTTTGCTGAGGTGAGGTGTTGAAAAAGCTTAAGTCAATAAGCTGGTTCTGTGTTCTGTGCACTTGAATTCAGATTTAAGGATCCCCTGCAGCGAGAAAATTTAGCTTGCCGGGTTTTGGCAGATATCTGGGCAAGACTCCTAAGAACACAGATCATTTTTGAGTGCTGTTTATTTTTCATTCATGCAGTGTCACTGTGCTCTATAACAACATGTGATGTGCGGTTTATAGATATTTTTAAGATGATACAAAGTGACAGAGGAGACAATTCTGTGATGCATAATCAATATGTGCTAATATTTCTATTTAATGGCTATCAACTGTGTTTACTGCAGCCAGTTCAGGTGTTCTTCAGTTCAGCACCCTTCCAGTTGTAGACAGGCTGACGTGATTACCTGTATATGTTGTCAGTTTTTTGTATATTTATTGCTACATTGAAAGAGAGAAAACAGTTGTGCCAGATCAAGACCACATTGGGCAGGAAACTGACCCATCACAGGAGTTACAAATGTATATAAAGAAAGAAACACATTCATGAATCAGAGTTTTAATTTAATCCCTACCTTTAAAGAGTATTGTATGTGCTCTTTGCTGGCACACAAACAAATTGTAAAACAGTCATGGACGCTGTAGTATTTTCACCTGTCAGATAAAAAAGCTTCTTAAATCCAACCCCATTAAAATTTTTGTAGAATGCTATAGTCTATAACACACAAGCTGAAGAGTAAAGAAGTGTAATTTTCCCGCCCACATACAATAATGTTCAGAAATGTTCTTGAATTCTACAATATTTGTGAGCTTTTGTAAGCAGCAAAAACATGCTCGTGTGACAGTAATGTTAGACTAGTTATACACAAGTGTTTTATCAACAAAGTAGAATTACTGATAGAAAATATTTATGCAAGAAAATACAATTTTGCAAATCAGTGCCCTAATATTTTGCATCAGAAATTATTTATCTTGTGTGGTGCAACTTTCTGCTTTATTTGCATGCATACAATTGAATGGCAAGAGAAAACATTCATTTTTCCCTAGTGATACCATGGCCTGGATTCCTGCTGCTACACTGTAAGGCTGGAGTTTCCAATACTAGATATTGGTAGTTGGGGCCAACTGTTATTCAGGGAGTAGGATTTTCAGTAACCACAATTTCACGCAATTACAAAGTTGATACATTTAGAGCATAGCACCTAACTGTCTTAATTTAGGTGTGACCGTGCTGCTTTTAGGGGACTGTCCTGCCTTCCCGACAGCCAGTCTTTTGTCCCGACTGAAGGACTGTCTGGAGGTATGAGTGGAGGCCTTGCACACTTAAATCTGGTGCATGGAACTGTAGGGGTACTTTTGGGGGGGTAAGCCCTCATGACGGATGTAGCAAGCCACCATGTGACATGGCCACTCCAACAGTATGACGAGTCCATACCTCTGTGTCATTGCTATGCGAAAACATTGTCAAGACTTCAACATTTTAAATGTTTGGAGCTATGCTTATAAGTTAATAGGCTCATTATGAAGAATTATTATCTCTCTGTTTTTATGCTTTGTCTACCAGTTTTCAAGTTTGTTCATGTATGATAGGGATCCATTAGATTCTGGTACAATCCTTATGAACACATACAGCTTATCAAGGAAAAGCACGACCACATTATCAAGGAAACCTAGTTCTACTATAAAGTTTGAATACAAATACAGTGGGATGCTCTGGGGCGTCTGGAAGTCATCCCTGGAGCACAAATAAGATTATATATTTTGTTTATTATTTACTTATTATTGTTTGCTACACAAAAGGTATGTGTATATTTTGCATATGGTCACCAATACATTCAACAGCAGTACATTTTTTGTGGATTAATTTCACATATTCAACAGTTTGCATAGCGTATCTTGCATGACTACGCATGGGAATGCAATTGCATGAAATTCATATCCGTATGTTTCTGACACTAACGGCCCCTTAACTCTACAAAGGCAGAACAGGGTAGGCAAGGGGCAACTAATCTAGGCCATGTGCAATAAGGGTTTGTTAACACAGATGCGTTCAATTTAAGTCCTGTGTTCATTGTAAGTATGCTTGTTTTCAGCTGTATCTTTTATCCCTGCTATAGTATAGGTGTAAATGCCAGATGATAGGGATGACCGATGCGGTACTGTCTGTGATTAAAGAATTACACATATGTGTCTCAGTGGCTATCACAGAACTACTGTATTCATTTAAGATTCATTTTCAAAAAGCATTGTATGCACTGTACGCATTGAAGAGTTAATTATTGAGTTAATGTAATATAATTAAAAAGCTAAAAAGAAATTATTTGGATTATATCTGAAATAAAAAAAATTACATATATATTGTTGCCTATTGTTATTTTAATTTATGATCAAACAAAAGTTATTTGCGTTGTGATATGAAATTATTGTAACTACGCATGTGTGTATATTTCATTCTGTATATGTGTCTACATACGGAAAGTATTATGTATAATTTCCACTCATATTCAAATAGTAACATATCTTAAGAAACGCTTCGATTTGAATACGGGGCGGAATTATGCAAAAGTTGCATGCTCTTTTTAGCATGTAAACTACAGCCAAGTTGTGTTCGGACTTGAATCAGGCCCACAGTGTATAAATATTATATTTCAAAATAAGGTTGAAGCCATATGCAATGGATCTCTAGACCAATGAAGGGATATACAGTATCTATACATATAAAATATATAAAATACATATACAATACATAATACCACAAATACCACTTTTTAAAAATATTTTATTTTTCTTATTTAAACTGTTTTTATTGAAAGTATATACCGTATATACTCGAGTATAAGTCGACCCGAATATAAGCCGAGGCACCTAATTTTACCAGAAAAAAATGGGAAAACTTATTGACTCGAGTATAAGCCTAGGGTGGGAAATGCAGCAGCTACTGGTAAATTTTTTTGCCTACTTTTCCTAGCTCACATAGATGCCAGAGGCAAGATGAGAGACAATGAGATCGGTTGGGCTTCACGAAGTGACATGAGCATACCGGGTTTATGCTTAACTCTTTTACTGCCCAGAGGCAGCCTCATCTATCAGCCTGACGAAATCACCTAGGAAAAAATCTTGATAAAATCAACTGTGCTTTTTTGTGAAACACACTCAGCACTGATAGGATTACAAAGCTTTAAATTAAGTACCAAATAATCACAACCTTATCACAGGGTGAATTTATAGTCACCAGTCCCGGATTGCTGTCTACTGATGCAGTCCTTGGGTCCTTCACTTCTCTGCCAGCGTTGGTATATCCCAGTTAAGTCACAATACATTACCATATGTCACCTAACAGCACTTGGGGCATAGCGATTATTACGTATTGTAAAACCATGATTTCACATATTTTGGATAATATTTAGAAATTACGGATCACTGATTCCTTACCTAACTACTGCTAGCAGTGATATGAAAAGATAAAAAGAGTACAATTTGCAATTCCGTTTTTAAGTATTTGCATTTCTCTCAGAACAAAATGGACAACCCCTATAGTTTAATACATTTTAGAGAAAAGCAAAACTGTTGCATCAATGTGTTGTAATAATATAAACATAGTCCCGGGAAAATATCTTTACAGAAGTTGACAGAAGTTCAGACGTTTTTGGAATAATAGACATGCCAACAGCATGATGCTACCTATCACAGATGATGCCAAAGAGAGCGCATCAAACGTACATAGGACAACATAGCATAATAAGTTAAACCTCTATGGTGTATATTTCTGCTGCCTTCTTGTACATGAGAGTTACTTACTTTACTTACCTTGTAGATGTGAGGATCTGCAATCGGCACACAAGGCACACAAACGTAGTAGATTCAGTTTTTTACTTACCCCCGCAGTGGAACGCATGCTGACAGGAAGTTCGGCTTTTGCATTCTAAATACACAACTTCCTGTCAGTGGAACGCACATGCGTTCCACTGCGGAAGTTAACAGCTCAGGAACAGGAGACCAGGTAACTTCACCCGTGTATAAGCCGAGAGGCCCTTTTCAGCATACAAAAATGTGCTGAAAAACTCGGCTTATACACGAGTATATACGGTATATTGAATATTGAAACAATTGTATTAATAATTCAATACTTTTCATTTTCTGATATAATTTATGACAAATTTTAGAAGGCTAGAGATGCTCACTGACCCCGTGTTTTGGTTTTGGATCTGGATTAAGTTTGTGTTTTGGTTTTGATTTTGGATTTGGCAAAACCGCCCTTCGGTGTTTTGTTTTTTTTTTAGAAAAATAGCTAAAATATGATGAAATCACATAATTTTGCTTTTTTTTTTTGTTCCGATATTTTATTAACCTCAATAACGCTAATTTCCAGTCAATTTTGACCACCTCACAGGTCACAATATTATTTTCATCCATTTTCGGACAAAGACTGGCTGGATGTTAAGCGACACAGCAACAACAAAAACACATGGCAGTTCATAGCACATCTAGGAAACATTTCCACAAAGCAGTGGCAGAAAAGAAAAGTGGTGTAAGATGGAATTGACCTTGCGAAGTAAGATGGTATTGTCCTTGGGCCCTCCCATCCACCCTTATGTAAGTTATTGAAAAGGACATGTACATTTTAACAAAGCAAGCACTCCAGTGACAAGGAGTGCCACCTTTGATGCTGAAGTCCTTGGTTTATTTGGGCCCCCCACAAAACAAGCTACCAATAACTTTTCTGCCTTAAGCCCAACAGTGCTGTCAGTGAACTCTACATATTAAACCATGTCTGCTCGCGCTGCATCTTTAATCTCCTTCTCCTCTGTGGATCCCTCCCTCTCATCCCTGAAGAACTGCCAAGCTTATGTAGACACAGGAATGGAAATTACAACTGGAGTGGCATTACATCTGCTTCGGGCAGACTGTGAAACGGAACTTGTGGGCAGCGTGAAATCCTCATCTTGGAATACGGTGCACTGAACAGAGATTTAAACCAATATATAGATGCAGTTAAGGAGACCGTACTTAAATTAAACTGTGACCCACCGGATGATCCCAGATTTAAGAGAGCTTGTGCACAAGAGATACACTGCACTTCAGAAGAATAATACAGAGGAGGCCCTGAGGCAGGATGATAAATATATCCAGTTTAAAGAACAGCTAAGAGACCTGAGAAAACAAATGAGTATGTCACTGGCCCCTGCATATGAAGAATTGGAAGATGAAGATGAGGAGAACACCGACACCCAGAGCACTCTTATAAAACAGATGGAGATTGTAAACTCAGTGAAAAAAAAGTATGTGGTCACATGTACAAGAGAGAAGCAATTGAAAGAATGATTGAAAACAAATTTCAGCACTTATAGCACATGTAGGTAACATTGGCACACAGCGGTAGCTGAAAGGAAAAGTGATGCAACATGGAATTGTCCTTGGGACTCACCCACCCTTATAATATATCTTAAAAGGACATGCACACTTTAACAAACTCAGCACTTTAGCGACAAGGAGTGACATTTTTGAGGCTGAAGTGCTAGGTTTGTTTGAGCCCCCCACATAACAAGGTAACAATGGGCTTAAGGCAGCTAAGGTAACAGTGCTGTCAATCAATTCTACAGTGGCAAGATGTTGTTGTTATCACTTTCAGCCTCATCCTTACCCTCATCAGTGTGTACATCATCCAAACACAATATTAATTCAACCCTTCAGGAAACCACCATTACAGAAGTATTTGTAACATGAATGTCAAAAACAAAAATGTTCATAAAATCTTGCACCTTTTTAAATAAAAAAAACCCACATCTTTAATAAAGGTGAAAGTTTACTGTAGAGAAACATAAAATTGACAAACATGTCTTTTTACCCAAATATTAACAAGCATTCCAGCATCAGCTAGCTTCCTTCTCTCAGCTAGATCCCAACACCTGCAGTCTACACTGTCATCATCCTCACCCTCATCAGTGTGTACATCATCATCACTCAATACTATTTAATCCCGGCTGGAATCCACCATTATAGAAGTCTCTGTACTTTGATCTAAATGCCAGTAAAAGCCTTCCTCATTGAATTTGTAGTTCATTTTATGACAGAGCTGTCACGATTTTTGGACAATTCTTTTAGATCGGACCAAATGTCAAAATGTTCTGTTGAATCATCTGCATCATCCTTGGGTCTCTTTGAAAAGCTTCATTTTTTTCCTAGCAGCAGTAGCTTGAGAAAATGAAGGAGGGGATTCTGTCGTGTCAGGTACTATTTCAACTTCAACTTGTTCACCAGAAACTCATTGCATCTCTTGTGATCTGGTATAGTGGGAAATAAAAAGAAGACATAGCTCTTAAACCTAGGATCAAGCATAGTCACCAATATGTAGTGATATAGTTTCCAGAAGTTGATAACTCTTTGATCCTGGCGAAGCAATTAAAGTATTTCATCTGCAAGTCCGACTAGCATAATTTTTTTGTTTCATCTCCTCCTTCAATTTTTCAAGGTGCTTTTCCAAAAGTCTAATTAAGGGAATCACTTTCCTCAAGCTATCAGTGTCTGAACTCAGCTCACAGGTGACTTCTTTGAATTGTTTCAGCACCTTGCACAACACAGTAAGTATTCTCCTCTGCGCTGGACTAAAATACATTCCCCTACTTTCCCAATATCATGGCTTGTGGAGTAAGCATGGATGGCTTTTCGGTGTTTCTCCATCCTCACAAGTATATAAAGTGTGAAATTCCACCTTGCTACCACCTCTTGCTTCAGTTGGTGGGAGGGCAAAATACATTGTTCTTGCAGCTGCTGCCATTTCCTACATGCTGTTGCAGAATGCCGAAAATGTCCCAAAGTTTTTGAGGCCACAGACAGCATCTCCTGCACGTCCCTGTCATTTTTCAAAAAGCTCTGTACCACCAGGTAGACTGTATAGGTTGTGTGAACAAAAGAGGGAATGTTATGAATTTCACCCAGCTGTAATGCTCTCACAATATTGGTGGCGTTATCATAAATCACATATCCACAGGAGAGTCAAAACGGGATCAGTCATCTTGCAATGACATCCTTTAGTTTTAGTTTTTCAAACAGGTTGTCTTTGGTATGGTGCTGATACACAGAGTAGCCTGCATCGGAATAATCTGGCGTTGTTGGGTACATGCTGCTGCTGTTCCTGCTGCTGAAGGCAATTCACCAACCCAGTGGGCTGTCACAGTCATATAATCTTTAGTTTGCCCAGTTTCATTTGTCCACATATCTGTGGGTAGAATGGCATTTTGAAGTCCAATAATTACATTTTATTTTTATGCAAGATTCTGGTAGAGGTGAGGAAATGCTTTTATAGTAAAATGGTGTTGTGATGGAATTTGGTAACGGTGTCACAGGACCCCAATTAACTGTCTAAAACCAGCTGCATTAATTATGGATATTGGATGCAGATCTAGCATAGTTCCCATGGCGTCTGTGTAACTGGGTGACAGCTTTCATACTTCCTCTTGCAATGGATTGTTCAACAGTCAATTGTTGTAAACTAGTAATAGTCTTCTTCTTGGTCTACTTCTGGGTTGAAGATCCACCCCCAGCATCAGCAGCTGGACTAACACACAAGAATTTTTCAGAGTAATCCTGGATAGGGGAGAAGTCATCTAGCCTTAGCAACTTGGATACAGGACTAACTCTGATCACTTGTGAGGATATTAATGAGGAAGATGTTGTCGGTGTGGCTTTATAAATGCTACAAATGTCTAGACAACTTTTGTCAGGATTGGGTAAAAATAATTGTACACATTAGAGATGGATTTTTTGGTCTTTTGCCCATGCATGACAATGGTCTTCTTCTTATCACTGGCAAGAACTGCTTCCACTGGTGCAGAACATACACAAACAACATCATCCTCATCATCATCCTCATCAACATCCTAATTAGCACCGTCGTCAGCTACACAAATATCCCCCTCATCCTGTTAAAAATACAAAGTGGCATCCTACATTTGTGTATCACTGGCTACACTAAGAGACATACCGCTGACAACCTATTTGAAAAACTAAGGGATGTCATTGCAACGTGGCTTATCCTGCTTGAACTCCCCTGGGGATATGTCATTTGCGATAACACCATCAATATTGTGAGAGCATAACAGTGGGGAGAATTCTATCACATTCCCTGTTTTGCTCACACAATCAACTTGGTGGTACCAAGCTTTTTAAAAAATGACAGTGACATGCAGGAGATGCTGTCTGTGTCCAGAAATAATTTGGATCATTTTTATCATTCCGCAACAGCATGTAGGAGTTTGCAACTGCTGCAAGAAGAATCGAATTTGAGGTGGAATGTACTTTAGTCCAGCGCAGTGGAGAATACTTTCCATGTTGTGCATGCTGCTCAACCCACTCTAAGTAGTCACCTGCGAAGTGAGTTCCAACACTGTTAGCTTGAGTCAAGTGATTCTCCTAATTAAACTTTTGGAAAAGCAGCTAGAGAGATTGAAGGAGGAGATGAAACTAAGCTACTCCGTTAACTATGTAGGACTTGTAGATCAAGTACTATATTCTCTTTGCCAGGGTCCAAGAGTTATCCAACACCTTAATATTAGATCACTATATTTGGGCAACTGTGCATGATCCTAGGTTTAAGAGCTATGTCTTCTCTTTCTTTCCAGCTGACCCAGATCTCAAGAGATGCAATGAGCTCTTGTACAGCAAGCTGACAGCTCAAGTGGTACATAACTCGATGACTCATCCTCCCTCAGTTTATTTGACAACTGCTGCTAGGAAAAAAACTTAGCATTCTTAAGACATCCAGTGGTGATGCAGATGAGTCAGCACAACATTTTGAAAGTTGGTCTGGTGTAAAAGAATTGGCCAAAAATTGTGACAGTTCTGTCGTAATATGAACTACAAATTCCAGGCGGAATGCCATTACCGGCAATTACATCAAAGTACAGAGACTTCTGTGATGGTGGATTCCAGCGGGGATAAATTAGTATTATGTGAGGATGATGTACACACTGATGAGGGTGAGGATGATGACAATGTAGACTGCAGGTACTGGGATCTAGCTGAGAGAAGGGAGCTACCTGACGCTGGTGTGCTTGTTAATATTTTGGGTAGAAAAGCATGTTGGCAATTTTATGTTTTTTTTCTACAGTAAACTTTCACCTTTATTAGAGTGGTGTTTTTTCTTTAAAAAAGTTTTTTTTTAATATTTTTGTTTTCCTGACTTAAAACCACTATGCACTTGAACATAGGCTTTAGCACATGACGTGGAGGGATTAGTATCATCATGACGGACTTGAGAGTGACAAGAACAATGTGACTGGAGACTGGAGAGTGACAAAGACACCACCACCCCTCCTGTTTCTGTATGAGCTATGGCACAGTAGAATGTAACTGGGGACTGGAGACTTTTAAAAACACTGCCAGCCCTAATATTTGAATTTCTGTTTCAGCAATAAACACCGCCACCTCTCCTATTTTTGGGAGAACTATGACACAGTAGAATGTGACTGAAGACTTAAAAAACACTGCCAGAGCTATTATTTGAATTTCTGTTTCAGCAATAAACACTGCCCCCTCTCCTATTTCTGGGTGAGATATAGCAGAGTACAATGTGACTGCAGATTTTGAAGAACACTGACAGTCCTATTATTTCAACAATGACAATTAGCAATGGAGCAATGGCACGTAGACTGTAGACTGGCAACAACACTGGGACCTCTCCTGTTTCTGTGTGAGCTATAATAACACAGTACAATGTGACTGCAAATTTCGAAGAACACTGGCTGCCCTATTATTTCTATTTCAGAAATGACAATTAGAAATGGAGCAATGTCACCTAGACTGTAGACTGGCAACAACACTGGGACCTCTCCTGTTTCTTTCTGTGTGAGCTATAATAACACAGTACAATGGGACTGCAGATTTTGAAAAACACTGGCTGCCCTATTATTTCTATTTCAGCAATGGCAATTAGCAATGGAGCAATGGACCTCTCCTGTTTCTGTATGAACTATAATTCACTTAAATGTCACTGTAGACTTTTAAGAAAACTGCCACCCCTCCTCTTTCTGTTTTAGATATGACGCTGCCCATCTGCACTAGAGACTGCCAAAAACCGTGGTACCCCTTTTGTGTTTCTCTGTGAAATGGCGCTGGAACGCCGTGAAGGGCGGTACTTATAAAATCCAGGACTCATGAGATCCGATGACGCAATTATGACATTTTCCCTCATTTTGACTACCATGGGCTGGCTCGACTTGGTACTCAGATAGGTGAAGATTGGGTGGGTTCGGTTCTCAAAGAACCAAGCTCGAGCATTTCTAGTTAATACATAAAAGGAGGTGATGGGGAAAGGGAAAGTGAAAAGTGCCAAAGAGGGAGGAAAGTTAGGGTAAAAGAGGGCCTCTTTTAATCATTAGAAAGCTAATTATCATGGAAATTAAACTCAGTTTACGTCTGTAGATAGGAAAATATAAACTATTGAGAAAGCATATAAATGTTTGATAGTTTTAATATTTATTTGTCTCTATCTGCTAAAAACATGTAGTCTTTGTAACAAAAAAAATATTTTATCTTATTAATAATAGGCCAAATTTCTAGAATAATATCCAATCACTGTATGGATAACATTTATGAATACAGTTTGTTTATAATAAAATAATAAAAATCCAACAGAAATAGAATAACAAAACAACAGGGTTTTTTTCAGTCCCTGTTTGTTGGTATTCAGAGTATCAGACCTTTCCTCTCCACCAATGCCACCAAAACTCTCATCCAGTATCTGACCATCTCCCATCTGGATTACTGTAACCTCCTCCATACTGGCCTCCTCCTGCTCCCGACTTCAGTCTATACTCAATGCTGTTGCCTGTCTAATCTTCCTCTCTCGCAGGTCTACATCTGCCTCCCCTCTCTGTAGATCTCTACACTGGCTCCACCTCCACTATAGAATCCTCTTTAAACTCCTCTTCCTCACCTACAAAGCCCTCTCTAACTCTACTCCTCCATTCATACTACCTCTCGCACTCTATAATCTGCAAACAACCACTGTCTCACCTCCCATCTGGTTACCACTTCTCATTACCGCATACAAGATTTCTCCCATGCTGCCCCCTTCTCTGGAACGATCTTACACATTCTATCAGGCTGTCCCCTAGTCAGCTAATCTTCAAATGTTACCTCCAGTCAAAACCCACCTGTTCAAGAAAGCATAACCTTCATATGTCTAACTCCTCTGTTCCCTCCTCATCCCACCTCTTGTAGATCCTCTTTCACTCATCTCTCTCTTTCCTCCTCTGCTTCTCTTACAACCCTCTTGCTCATCTCTGCTTCCTAAGTACTATCCTCTCACCTTGACACCCCTCTTTGTTTCCTGTCAGTCTGCCCCTTACCCTTAGATTGTAAGCTTCCACAAGCAGGGCCTTCTTGTCTCGTGTCCTCCTCCTGTTACCTCTGCCTTCGTCTCCCCAGCTTCATTTTAGCACCTCAACAATAAGTCATGCCCTTGTTTTTCCTCTTCTCCATTTCCTTTCCATCCCTGTTAGCCACGCCCTACCACTGGACTCAAATAAGCCTGTTTTGCTCCCCACCTCTCCTACTCCCCTTTCCTTGCTTCTATGCTTTCTGGTACCACTTTGTCTTAGCTGAGTTTTTTCATTTTTTTTTTTACACTCTGTTTTTGTAATGCCTTGTATGCCATGTGTTGTCCATGCTCTATGTATGGTGCCGCAGACCCTTTGTGATGCCATAAAGATAAAGGTTGATAATAATAATATCAATAAGATGTGTGTGAATTAATATTTATTAAAAATAGGACATGTGTAAGGATAAGCTTTACTTCCATATATTGTGAATGTTTGTGTGATTGGATCAGCACCTGAGATGCAGAATGGCACACTACTAATGCACTCACTGGTTCTCTGGGTTGGGTACGCTTGATCCATGAGGAAAAATCTGACATCGACAAGCCCTCCAACTAAAATCCGAATTTCTGGCAAACCGATGTGAAAAAAACCAGACTTAACTTGAAGCCAACGATGGAGATCTCCGATTGGATCACCATGCTAACAGCAAGTTATCCCAATTGGAGAAATGTTCGCCACTGCAGTTTGACGTCTTCACAACATCTGTCAATATAAATTTAAAGCAGCAATGTGGGGACCCCTAAGGTTAAGTGTTTAAACACTTAACCCGACATTACCGCTTTAAATTTCTATTGACAGACGTCGCAATGACATCAAGCTGCAGTGCTGAACACTTCTTCAATCGGAATAACTTGGTGTCAGCATAGTGATCCAATCGGAGATCTCCAGCATCGGCTTCAAGGTAAGTCTGTTTATTTTCACATCGGTTTGGCAGAAATTCTGATTTTAGATGGAGGGATTGTCGATGTCGGATTGGTGGTAATCGTTTTCACGATTACTACCAATCCGGGTTCTCTGATGTGTAAGGTCAAAAGAATTATACTCCATAGCAAGCAAATAGCGCTAACTTAAAAACATAATAAGTTAAAGGAATGTGCCACATTTCTTAACAGACATTTAGAAACATCCATTAAAGTAGCAGCCATGCAAACATGGTTATGCTTGGTGCTTATAATGCAGGAGAGCATGGTATTTCCACATTCAACATTGTGACATAATTGCCAGGTTCAGACAGAAGCAAAGAAGTCCTAAATCAGGCCTCTTCTGTCACACTCTGCTAAAAGATCCATGTGATCTGGATGTCATAGTAACTAGTTTGCAGGTACATTAGATCCAAATTACATTAAATCCAATAAATTATTCAGTTATAATACGTGCATAATACTTCCAGGAATTAATAGGAAAGTAAATTTACAATTATAATATATACTGTGTATGTGCATACCTCTAGCATTTATACATGCTAAATCAGGACAAAATAAGCTTCACCCCCAGTAAACCAAATCTGTCTAAAACTTTGCAGTTCCAAAAGACTCATCCTAAAATCAAGGGTTCTTATTGGTATAATTGTTCAAATTTGTAGGCACCTTTCAAATACAAATTTGATACAGTTCTCCATCATCTTTGGGGACAAACTACTTATTTTTGAATCACCTTTATATTTTGTTATCATTGTAGAGTTTGCAGTGAGCAGTATAATCCCATTTGTAACGACTGCCACATGTAAGACACACAGACAGTTAACAGTGGATGCTTAGATCTAATGGACAAAGTATCTGCATTTGCTAACAGATAATGAAAACAGAAAATTATTAATAGAACATCATTACCAAGTTAATAATATTCTTTTGCCCAGTTTAGGGGTTGATTTTCTGACTGATTTTGCAGGATTGACAACTTGATACTAGTTTGCAAAAATGCTGAAAGGGCCAAGTCAAGTTTTATAAGTACTTATTTAGGAAGAGCCAGATTACATTTCACATCAAAAAAACACTCTTGGTCGAGTCGTGTTGCAGAATAAGTGTGGGCACAGCTACAAAGGGTTAAAGTCACAAGGACAAGAAATTATTAAAATGGCTTCTAACTAAAGTATAGAAATTACACATGCAATGTCTTGTTTGCCGAAATAACTAATAAGCGCATTGTACATCACTATTTCGGAATGTATCAAAGGTGTGATTCATTAATAATTAAGCTGCGGAAATTAAAGGCCTTAGTACAATGACCTAGTATTCTTTGGAAGGCCTTCCTTTGTTATGCAGATGTGAGTGCTCTCAGAACAGGAGACAGCTCTCAGTTGCCTAAGCTTTGAAGTAGTAGTGCTCTTTAGTTAAGCATTCAGCTGGTTACCTTAGGATACCGTTAAACAGCAGCTCTCCATTTTCCTGATGCTCCCTTTATCAGGGAGTGAATCACATGTGATCAGTTTACTAGGTGTATTTCTATGACCAGAAAATACACTCATTTCAGACTCTACTGTAGAAGTTGGACTACATACTTGAGTTTGTGGATGTGCCTTCTCTGCTGACGTGGTTGGAACTACTTATGATTGATTATCCCAGCAAAATTTAGAAGCATTGCAGGTATTTTGGAAATTCCTATCCATTGTGTAAATGCTGCCTTTTTATAGTTTTACATGGAAGTTAATTTTGCTTGTTTGCTTGTTTTCTCTTTATTTTGTGTTCTATTTGACATTTTGGCAGTTTGTCAGCTACTGTAATCTATTTACATAAAATAATATATTTAGGAAGTCCATAATGTTCAGGTTAAAATGTTAACATCATAGAAATTCCACAATATATTACACTAACTCAGGCCTGTATATTTGCAGTTTCCTACATATTGTTTGAACATCAGTGAAAGCAAGTTAAAGTATGAAGTATTTGGACATTTTTGCATTCAGCTCATTACTGTGGAACAGAAAATCTGTTTAATTTATATGCAGAATTTGCCATTTTGGTGTTTGTATTTACCAACATTACAAGTAACATACTGTTTTTGTAGGTTACATTTGCTAAAACAACAAAACTTTATTTGATGTGTAGTAATGTATTAGATTTTCATGATTTTGACCAACTAAAAGGCAATAATATCTTATTTAGCAAGAAATTCAAATATCAGTTAAAACATGTACCATAATCAATATACAAAAACTATGACCATACTGTACATTTTGCTATCGGTATAAATTCAAATACAGCAAAGATTAGTGGATTATAACTAGGGATGAGCGCGCTCGGATTTCTGAAATCCGAGCCCACCCGAACGTTGCGGATCCGAGTCGGATCCGAGACAGATCCGGGTATTGGCGCCAAATTCAAAAGTGAAACTGAGGCTCTGACTCATAATCCCGTTGTCGGATCTCGCGATACTCGGATCCTATAAATTCCCCGCTAGTCGCCGCCATCTTCACTCGGGCATTGATCAGGGTAGAGGGAGGGTGTGTTAGGTGGTCCTCTGTGCTGTTTAGTTCTGTGCTGTTTAGTTCTGTGCTGTTTAGTTCTGTGCTGTTTAGTTCTGTGCTGTTTAGTGCTGTGCTGTGCTGTGCTGTGCTGTGCTGTGCTGTGCTGTGCTGTGCTGTGCTGTGTTCTGCAGTATCAGTCCAGTGGTGCTGTGTGCTGTGCTCTGTCCTTCTGAGGTCAGTGGTGCTGCTGGGTCCTGTGCTGTGTCCTGTTCAGTCCAGTGGTGCTGTGTCCTGTGCTCTGTGCTTCTAAGGGCATAGTTATTTCCCCAATATTCCCCTGTGTTTAAAAAAATAAAACAATTTTTTTTTTATAAAATACCAAAAACTACTTTAATATTTTTTAATTACCACAAAATTTTCACAACCAATCCTGCAGTATAAGCCCATTGGTACTGCAATATTACCAAGTTCACACATTCAGCAGTAAAAGTCCAGTGGTACTGCAATATTACAAAGTTTACACATTCTGCAGTATCAGTCCAGTGGTGCTGTGTCCTGTGCTCTGTCCTGCTGAGTTCCGTAGTGCTGCTGGGTCCTGTGCCGTGTCCTGTTCAGTCCAGTGGTGCTGTGTCCTGTGCTCTGTGCTTCTAAGGGCATAGTTATTTCCCCATTATTCCCAAGTTTGTAAAAAATAAAAAAAAAGTAAAAAAAAATAAAAAATTAAAAAAAAAAAAATATATATAATAATTATAACCAAATTTGCAAAACCAATCCAGCATTATAAGTCCATTGGTACTGCAATATTACCAAGTTCACACATTCTGCAGTATCTTGTGCTACATATAATGGAGAGCAAAAATTTGGAGGATAAAGTAGGGAAAGATCAAGACCCACTTCCTCCTAATGCTGAAGCTGCTGCCACTAGTCATGACATAGACGATGAAATGCCATCAACGTCGTCTGGCAAGCACGATGCCCAATCTCCTAGTACAGGGCATGTAAAATCCAAAAAGCCCAAGTTCTCAAAAAACAGCAAAAAAAGAAACTTAAAATCATCTGAGGAGAAACGTAAAGTTGGCAATATGCCAATTACGACAAGTAGTGGCAAGGAACGGCTTAGGCCCTGTCCCGTGTTCATGACTAGTGGTCCAACTTCACCCAAGGATCAAAGCCCTCCCCCCCCCCCCTACAAAAAATTTAAGAGAGTTATGCTGTCAGCAACAACAACAAAACAGCAAAGAACTCTGCCTTCTAAACAGATGACATCACAAATCCCCAAGGCGAGTCCAAGGGTGTTGTTGGTTGTGAACCCTGACCTTCCCATCACTGTACGGGAAGAGGTGACTCCATCCAGCATTTGCAGCACGCCCTCTGCATATGCTGGAAGGATCACCCACAGTCCAGTTACAGATTTGGCTAATGAAGGTGTGAATGTTGTGCACTGGGAGGAGGATATTGATGTAGCTGGCGCTGAGGAGGATGTTGATGATTATGATGCAGACAGATACCAAATTGCATTTCTCAATTTCTATTTATATTCTAGATTATATAACGGCTGAAAAGTTTTCTGTTTTACTCCTAGTGGAGAGGGGATCTGATGCAGACAGATACCAAACTGCCTTTGTCCATTTCTTTGTATATTTGAATTGCTAGTTCTACAGTCTATGCAGGCTGCTTTATTTATATTCAACTACAAGTGTAGGGCGGGGGGGGGGGGGCATAGATAGCCACCAAAGTAACGTGGTCCATTTAATTTCACTTTCTAGCTCCACAGTCTGTGCAGCCTGCTTTTTTTTATCTTCAAAGTATTTATATTTACAAGCCTTGCAATCTAAATTAACTAGAGGTAGTGACGTGGTAGAACTCCAAAAGGCAGTTTGGAAGCCCCTGTACAAACTGGCTCTATTTTTTAACTGAGTTGTCCCCCCTCCAGTGTGTACTCGGAAAGAGTTTTTAGTGCAGCGGGGAACCTGGTCAGTGAGCGGCGAAGGAGGTTGCTTCCTCACAACGTTGAAAAAATGATGTTTATAAAAATGAATAATCAATTCCTCAATGAAGTACAGCACTGCCCTCCAGATACTACAGAGGGACCTGTGGTTGTGGAGTCCAGCGGGGACGAATTGATAATGTGTGATGAGGAGGAAGTAGACACTGTAGGGGGAGAGGAATCAGAGGTTGAGGATGAGGACGACATCTTGCCTCAGTAGAGCCTGTTTAGTCTGTACAGGGAGAGATGAATAGCTTTTTTGGTGTGGGGGCCCAAACAAACCAATCATTTCAGTCAAAGTTGTTTGGTAGGCCCTGTCGCTGAAATGATTGGTTTGTTAAAGTGTGCATGTCCTATTTCAACAGCAGACCTCTCAACTGCAGCTCATCCCTCCTCTGCGGGGATAATGTCTCCTGTGCTCTGACACGTCACTCTGTGTACTCTCAGCCTCAGGATCTGACACTACAGCTACCATGCCTCTTGTAGCAGCCCTCACTCCAGGGCCTCTTCCATGTGCAGTGTCCCCCTCTCTCTTGGGTTCACTATAGTGGCATGGAGTTCTCCCCCTCATCCAGGGCACACATTCCTTGCCCTGGCTCAGTCACCACGCTCAGACTTCCAGGCAATGCTGGGGGAGCCTGGGAGCTTCCACCCCAGGTCCCCAGCTACAACTCTCCTCTCCTGTGTCTTCTCTCTCTTTCTGACACTTGAAAGATCGTGCCTTTAAATGAAAAAGTCAGTCTTGATTGCACGACTATGTGCAAGTGCAACAGGGACATTTTTTTGGGTTTACAAAGTCAAACAGTAACACTACGACCCTGTCTGTCTGGGGTCTGTCAATGACGAATTGTCTGGAGCATGTTTTGAGGAGGTATTGTGGCCCCGGTATCAAATTGGGTACCGGGGCCACCCCACTATGCAGTCCAGATACTTGTTTGGTGGAATTCCGACACGTGGAGGGTTTTTTAATTATATTGTGGCCTCGGTACCAAATTGTGTACCGGGGCCACCACACTACGCAGTCAAGATACTTGTTTGGTGGAATTCAGACCAGTTGAGGGTTTTATTATTATATTGTGTGGACCACTCTATCTATACGACACTACAACTCTATACCACTCTATTTCCTACTTTAATTCTATTTAATTCTATTTCCTACTTTAATTCTATTACTAATTAATTACCATAAAGAGGAACCAAAAAAACCAATTTTACCAAAAGTATAATATGACTTAGACTTACAAACACTACACTTGAAAGATCGTGCCTTTAAATGAAAAAGTCAGTCTTGATTGCACGACTATGTGCAAGTGCAACAGGGACATTTTTTTGGGTTTACAAAGTCAAACAATAACACTACGACCCTGTCTGTCTGGGGTCTGTCAATGACGAATTGTCTGGAGCATGTTTTGAGGAGGTATTGTGGCCCCGGTATCAAATTGGGTACCGGGGCCACCCCACTATGCAGTCCAGATACTTGTTTGGTGGAATTCCGACACGTGGAGGGTTTTTTAATTATATTGTGGCCTCGGTACCAAATTGTGTACCGGGGCCACCACACTACGCAGTCAAGATACTTGTTTGGTGGAATTCAGACCAGTTGAGGGTTTTATTATTATATTGTGTGGACCACTCTATCTATACGACACTACAACTCTATACCACTCTATTTCCTACTTTAATTCTATTTAATTCTATTTCCTACTTTAATTCTATTACTAATTAATTAACATAAAGAGGAACCAAAAAAACCAATTTTACCAAAAGTATAATATGACTTAGACTTACAAACACTACACTTGAAAGATCGTGCCTTTAAATGAAAAAGTAAGTCTTCATTGCACGACTATGTGCAACAGGGACAGTTTTTTTCTTTACAAAGTCAACTAATAACACTTGGACCCTGTCTGTCTTTAACATACTTAATGGGATCTCAATGACGAATTGTCTGTAGCATGTTTGGAGGAGGTATTGTGGCCCCGGTATCAAGTTGGGTACCGGGGCCACCCCACTACGCAGTCCAGATACTTGTTTGGTGGAATTCTGACACGTGGAGGGTGTATTTATTTTATTGTGGCCCCGGTATCAAGTTGGGTACCGGGGCCACCCCACTACGCAGTCCAGATACTTGTTTGGTGGAATTCTGACACGTGGAGGGTGTATTTATTTTATTGTGGCCCCGGTATCAAGTTGGGTACCGGGGCCACCCCACTACGCAGTCCAGATACTTGTTTGGTGGAATTCTGACACGTGGAGGGTGTATTTATTTTATTGTGGCCCCGGTATCAAGTTGGGTACCGGGGCCACCCCACTACGCAGTCCAGATACTTGTTTGGTGGAATTCTGACACGTGGAGGGTGTATTTATTTTATTGTGGCCCCGGTACCAAATTGTGTACCGGGGCCACCACACTACGCAGTCAAGATAGATAGATGCGTATCATAGATAAAGTACATTCAGTGGTGTGGGGCAAATTGAAAAATATTCAAAATGCACTGACATTATCAAAAACAAGAGGTTGTCACACGCTAAAACTCCAACATGTATATGATGGAGAGGATGGAGGAGCAGCCGTATGTGTAGTGTAATGCAGACCTGTTGAAGGTTTTTTATATATTTTATTATGGTGCCCAGTGCCCACTCCTCTACGCAGTCCAGGTACATTTATTGGTGCGAATCAAACAAGTTGATGGTTTTCTTATTATATATATTGTGGTGACCCACTCCTCTACGCAGTCCAGGTACATTTATTGGTGCGAATCAAACAAGTTGATGGTTTTCTTATTATATATATTGTGGTGACCCACTCCTCTACGCAGTCCAGGTACATTTATTGGTGCGATTCATAAAAGTTCAGGGTTTTTAAGATATTGTGGTGACCCACTCCTCTACGCAGTCCAGGTACATTTATTGGTGCGATTCATAAAAGTTCAGGGTTTTTAATATATTGTGGTGACCCACTCCTCTACGCAGTCCAGGTACATTTATTGGTGCGAATCAAACAAGTTGATGGTTTTCTTATTATATATATTGTGGTGACCCACTCATCTACGCAGTCCAGGTACATTTATTGGTGCGAATCAAACAAGTTGATGGTTTTCTTATTATATATATTGTGGTGACCCACTCCTCTACGCAGTCCAGGTACATTTATTGGTGCGATTCATAAAAGTTCAGGGTTTTTAAGATATTGTGGTGACCCACTCCTCTACGCAGTCCAGGTACATTTATTGGTGCGATTCATAAAAGTTCAGGGTTTTTAATATATTGTGGTGACCCACTCCTCTACGCAGTCCAGGTACATTTATTGGTGCGAATCAAACAAGTTGATGGTTTTCTTATTATATATATTGTGGTGACCCACTCCTCTACGCAGTCCAGGTACATTTATTGGTGCGATTCATAAAAGTTCAGGGTTTTTAATATATTGTGGTGACCCACTCCTCTACGCAGTCCAGGTACATTTATTGGTGCGAATCAAACAAGTTGATGGTTTTCTTATTATATATATTGTGGTGACCCACTCCTCTACGCAGTCCAGGTACATTTATTGGTGTGATTCATAAAAGTTCAGGGTTTTTAAGATATTGTGGTGACCCACTCCTCTACGCAGTCCAGGTACATTTATTGGTGCGAATCAAACAAGTTGATGGTTTTCTTATTATATATATTGTGGTGACCCACTCCTCTACGCAGTCCAGGTACATTTATTGGTGCGATTCATAAAAGTTCAGGGTTTTTAATATATTGTGGTGACCCACTCCTCTACGCAGTCCAGGTACATTTATTGGTGCGAATCAAACAAGTTGATGGTTTTCTTATTATATATATTGTGGTGACCCACTCCTCTACGCAGTCCAGGTACATTTATTGGTGCGATTCATAAAAGTTCAGGGTTTTTAATATATTGTGGTGACCCACTCCTCTACGCAGTCCAGGTACATTTATTGGTGCGAATCAAACCAGTTGATGGTTTTCTTATTATATATATTGTGGTGACCCACTCCTCTACGCAGTCCAGGTACATTTATTGGTGCGATTCATAAAAGTTCAGGGTTTTTAATATATTGTGGTGACCCACTCCTCTACGCAGTCCAGGTACAATTATTGGTGCGAATCATAAAAGTTCAGGGTTTTTAATATATATTGTGGTGACCCACTCCTCTACGCAGTCCAGAAAGGTACCTTGTTGCAACGTTTTGGACTAATAACTATATTGTGAGGTGTTCAGAATACACTGTAAATTAGTGGAAATGCTTGTTATTGAATGTTATTGAGGTTAATAATAGCCTAGGAGTGAAAATAAGCCCAAAAACTTGATTTTTAAACTTTTTATGTTTTTTTCAAAAAAAATCCGAATCCAATACCTTAAATCCGAACCGAGACCTTTCGTCAAGTGTTTTGCGAGACAAATCCGAACCTCAAAAATAACGAAAATCCGGATCCAAAACACAAAACACGAGACCTCAAAAGTCGCCGGTGCACATCCCTAATTATAACTAAATAGTAGAGATAAGCAAAATCACTGTAAAATTTAGCACAAGGTCGAGTTTTGCAGAGGTGTGAAATTTTGGCGATATAATGTTCAATTTCTTTTTGTTTCAACCTCTCAGGTTTATATGTAAAAATATCTGTATTTGTAAGATCACCTTTAGTAGAACTTATAGTCTATAAATAGAACAATAGTCAAGATAAGGGTTTAAAAAATGTAGCTACATTGAGCGTGACAAATTAGTTTTTGGATTTTGGCAAGATACAATTATTAAAATGACTTATGGTAGACTTGGGCAATATGTTACAATCCAGCTGTTGTGCAATTCTCCATAAGGATCGATGAGCCCAGCCTCTGTCAACTAGTCAAAAAGGGCAGCAGAATACAGATCAAAACTGCCCACATGCAGAAAACCCTATAATTTGTTTGTCAAGGATGCTTAACACTTGCAAGGACATCAGCAACGCTCTTACATGCAGGGCATTTATTCCTATAATGAAACAGGAAGCTCTGTGCTTAGGGCAGCAGCCAGCAGGTGGCAGCATGCAGGCATTTTTATATAATAATATTTTCCCTAGGTGTGGGGGTTTGAGAGTTGGTAATGCAGGTATGTATGGCATTAAAAGTATTCTGCAATTTTGCAGCGCCAATGAGCTGTACATCATTCAGAACATAAGCAAGTTCAGTCACCTATGGTGTATTCTTTTTAGTTCTGATGGATCCAATCTGCATACAATCAAAATATAAATGTTTGGTTAATAGAGGGATGAGGAGGAGAAGCAGTTCTATACAGTGTCACTGCTACTTACCTCACTTTTTTTTAAAAATGTGTTGTACAGTGACAGTTATTTCACGTTTATACCTTATACATGTTTACCATATTAGCCTTGCAAATTCTGACCCATATGAAATACACATCATCATTATCAGCTATTTATATAGCTCCACTAATTCCACACGCTGCACAAAGAACTCACTCACATCAGCCCCTGCCCCATTGGAGCTTACAGTCTAAATTCCCTAACGTACACACACACAGACCGAGAAAGACTAAGGTCAATTTAATAGCAGTCAATTAACCTACCAGTATGTTTTTGAAGTGTGGGAGGAAACCGGAGCACCTGCAGAAAACTCACGCAAACACGGGGAGAATATACAAACTCCACACAGATAAAGCCATGGTCGGGAATTGAACTCACGATTCCCCAGCGCTGTAAAATCGCTATCCACTAAGCTACTGTGCTGCCCACAAGCTGTTTGTTTGCATAGTATAGACTGAAGGTGGGCAACATGCATGTAAACTAGTGGCAGAGCAGTATGTGTATTTCATATATCTTTTTACATGGTTGATCTGGCCCTTTTATGTATTTCTCCCAGTTTGTACAGGAAATAATGCATTAGTTAGATGTGGGAATAGTGATGGTATGTCACAGAGACTGGAGTAGGTGACAGATCATAGTAGCCAATAAAACACTAGAGTAGAAGCAATAGTCTTTACACTTTCTAAATGAAACTGAACTTAGTTTTTGATTGGTTTCTTGGGTTAACATCATCTGTACAAAGTCTATTTTTAAGAAATGGTTGTGTGAGGTATGGCAGAAACAAATGAGCTATATTGATATTGTTTGTCACTGATCTACAGTACTAGAAGCTAATATCTTGTTATGATTGGTTTTAATGGGTGAATATTACTTATTTTATAGACACATGTTATTTTATACTTCACAATTAAGTTTTGATGAAAAAATGTTTTATAATTACTGCAATATCAAAGTAATTTGACATAACTGATGCAAAATATATATATATATATATATATATATATATACATAATGCTGTATAATTTTGTATCACACTATGTTTGCAAAACTGTGGTTTAAAATAAAAGATTGTAGTTACTAAATTGATTTTGTAGACACTTTTTAAAAATATTGTATCACATTTGTAGGAATTGTAAAAAGTGTTTCATATTCTTATTACATTCGTTGTTCTTAGTATATGTATGCATGTATGGACACACCTTGATCTGTATGCAAATTGCAGTGTTATTATTTTGATTATTATTATTATTATTATTATTATTAATAACATTTATTTATATAGAGACAGCATAGTCCATAGCACTTTACAATTGGGGACAAACACAGTAATAAAACATAGTAACATAGTAACATAGTTGATGAGGTTGAAAAAAGACACCAGTCCATCAAGTTCAACCTATTTTGGATCTCCTGCGATCCTGCACTTACATTTGAAATTAATCGAGAGTAGGCAACCGCCCATCTGTTTCAATTTTGAAAATCCCCCCAGACTCAATATTGCAATCCAATTTTTACCCTATATCCACTACTATCCTTTATTTTAAATTAACGGTCGTATCCCTGGATACACCTTTCCGCTAAAAATTTGTCTAACCCTTTCTTAAACATATCTATTGAATCTGCCATCACAACCTTCCCTGGCAATGAATTCCATATCTTGACTGCCCTTACTGTAAAGAACCCCTTCCTTTGCTGGTTGTGAAATTTCCTCTCCTCTAACCATAGGGGATGACCACGTGTCCTGTGTATGGTCCTTGGGGTAAAAAGTTCCCATGAAAGCTCTCTGTATTGACCCCTAATGTATTTGTACATAGTAATCATATCTCCCCTTAGACGCCTCTTTTCTAAAGTAAACATGCCTAAACTGGCTAACCTTTCCTCATAACCTAATGACTCCATACCCTTTATCAATTTTGTCACCCTTCTCTGAACCCTTTCTAGTTCCAAATTATCTTTTTTATAGAGTGGTGCCCAGAACTGTACTGCATATTCAAGATGAGGTCTTACCAACGATTTATACAGTGGCAAAATTACACTGTCTTCCCTTGCATCTATGCTCCTTTTTATGCATGCCAATACTTTGTTTGCCCTTGCAGCTGCTGCTTGACATTGAGCACTATTGCTAAGTCTACTGTCTACGAGCACTCCCAAATCCTTTTCCATTATAGATTCTCCCAAATTAATTCCATTTAATTTATAGATTGTGTTCTTGTTTTTGATCCCTGAATGCATAACCTTACATTTATCTGTGTTAAACCTCATATTCCATTTAGCCGCCCAATCCTCCAGTTTATTTAAGTCCCTCTGTAGAGAAGCTACATCTTGCTCTGATTTTATTACCTTACAGAGTTTAGTGTCATCTGCAAAAATAGAAACTTTACTCTCTAAACCATCACCAAGGTCATTAATAAATATATTAAAAAGGAGTGGTCCCAGCACGGAACCTTGAGGTACTCCACTTAAGACTTTTGACCAATTAGAAAATGTTCCATTTATCACAACTCTCTGTTCCCTATTCTCTAACCAGTTTTCGGTCCAAGTACAAATTTTGATTTCTAGACCCAGTTCCCTTATTTTGTAAACCAACCTCTTGTGTGGCACTGTATCAAAGGCCTTTGCAAAATCTAAGTAGACCCCATCTACTGTCCTGCCCTGGTCTAAGTTCCCACTAACTTCCTCGTAGAAACTAATTAGATTAGTTTGACATGACCTATCCCTAACAAATCCATGTTGATTCCCACTAATAATTTTATTGCGTACCAAGTAATCCTGAATACTGTCCCTTAAAATACCTTCCAGTAGTTTCCCCACTATTGATGTAATCCTTACAGGTCTATAATTCTCTGGTTGTGAACTCGTCCCCTTTTTAAACAACGGCACCACATCTGCTATTCGCCAATCCCTTGGTACTGAGCCTGATGAGATTGAATCTCTGAAAATTAAGAATAGCGGTCTAGCTATTTCCGAGTTTAACTCCATAAGGACCCTTGGGTGTATGCCATCTGGACCTGGAGCTTTATTTATCTTAATATTCTTCAGTCGCCTTTGGACTTCTTCCTCTGACAACCAAGTATTAATTAATGGCATGGTTTCATTTCCATTTTTATGTATTACTCCTGCCATTTGTTCCTCTCTGGTAAATACTGAAGAAAAGAACGTGTTTAATATCTCTGCTTTTTCCTTAGTATCATTTATCAATTCACCCATCTCACTTCTTAGGGGTCCTATATTATCTTTTTTAATTCTTTTGCCTTTTATATACTTAAAAAACTTTTTGGGGTTTGTCTTACTTTCTTTTGCAACGTGCCTTTCATTTTCTAATTTAGCCAATCTAATTTCCTTTTTGCATGTTTTATTACATTCCTTGTACCTATGGAAGGACTCCTCTGACCCTTCAGACTTAAACAATTTAAATGCACGCTTCTTCCTTTGCATTTCTTCCCTTACCTTTTTATTTAGATACATTGGTTTAGACTTAATTCTTTTACATTTATTTCCCATAGGAATGAACTTATACGTGTATGTTTCCAACAACATTTTAAAGACAGCCCACATTTCTTCCGTATTTTTTCCTTCAAAAGCTTTATCCCAGTCTCTGCTCTTTATAGACTCCTTTAGCATATTAAAATTTGCCTTTTTAAAGTTTAAAGTCCTAGTTGATCCCTTATACTGTTGTTTCTGGAAACTAATTTCAAATGAGACCATATTATGATCACTGTTTCCCAAGTGCTCCTTTACTTGAATATTTGATATTACGTCTACATTGTTTGTTATTACTAGGTCTAGTATAGTCCGGTTCCTAGTTGGTTCCTCAACTAATTGGGACATGTAATGGTCTTTTAGCGTGCTCAGAAACCTATTTCCCCTAGCTGTACCGCAGGTCTCAGTACTCCAATCAATGTCCGGATAATTAAAATCCCCCATAATTAAAATTTGACCTAGTTGTGTAGCCTTTTCAATTTGCTGTAGAAGTTGGGCTTCCTCAATCGTACTAATATCTGGCGGTTTATAGCATATCCCTATCAGAAACTTCTCTGAACTTTTTCCTCCACTGGATATTTCCACCCACAATGCCTCTATATTATCACCAATATTCTCGTATATAACTTCCTGAATACTTGGTTTTAATTCTGGCTTAATATAAAGACATACTCCTCCTCCCCTTTTATTTACCCTATCCCTCCTGAAGAGAGAATAGCCTTCCAAGTTGACTGCCCAGTCATGTGTATCATCCCACCAGGTCTCAGTAATACCTATAATATCATACTGCTCATTCATTGCTACTAGTTCTAACTCCCTCATTTTACCTGTCAGGCTTCTTGCATTTGCAAGCATACACATAAGTCTATTGCCTCCCTTAGGTATTTCTTTTTGCTTTAAAAAGGGCCGCTCCTTATCGGCTATGCTTCCCTTTCCCCCCTCTCCACCCCCTTTACTCTTGTTAAATTCCTCCTTACTACTCTCAATGTCTATCCCATAAATACTTGCTTGCCCCTCCCACCCGGAGCCTAGTTTAAAATCCCCTCCAACCTTCTAACCATCCTCTCCCCTAGCACTGCAGCCCCCTCCTCATTCAGGTGCAATCCATCACGACAATAAAGATGGCAACTGACCGAGAAATCAGCCCAGTGCTCTAAGAATCCAAAACCCTCCTTCTTACACCAATCTTTTAGCCATGCATTAACCTCCCTAATCTCCCGCTGCCTCCCTGGACAAGCGCGTGGCACAGGTAGTATTTCCGAAAATACTACATTGGATGTCCTTGCCTTAAGTTTGCGACCTATGTCCCTGAAATCATTCTTTAGGACACCCCTTCTTCCTCTAACTCGGTCATTGGTGCCAACATGCACCAAAACCGCTGGGTCATTCCCAGCCCCTCCCAACAATCTGTCCACCCGATCCGCAATATGCCGAGTCCGAGCACCCGGGAGACAACACACTGTTCGGCATGCTTGGTCCCGGTAACAGATTACCCTATCTACCTTCCTAATAATTGAATCCCCTACCACCACAATCTGCCTGGGTCCCTGAGTAACTTTGGTCCCCTCTGTGCTGGAGAGACCATTCCCCTGGTTGCTAGAGGAAGCAGTGTCATCTAACTCTACCAATTCTGAACTGCCTTCCACAGTATCTTCATCCAATCTGGCAAATCTGCTGGGATTGCCTAGCTCAGAACTGGCCTGCCTCTTCCTCCCTCTGCTACCCCAAATAACTGTTACCCAGCTGCCTACCTGTGCATCCTCCTCTGTCTCTGCTCCACCCTGCTCAGATAACGCATCAACGGTGAGCTGTAAACTCTGCTCCAGGTTGGCAATGTCTCTCAATGTTGCAATGGTCTGCTTTAGATCAGTTACCTGGGCTTCCAAAGAGACAAATTGCTCACATTTCTCACAGAGGTATAAACCTTGGAACACTTGCTCCAAGTGTGCATACATATGACAAGATATGCATTAAGTGAGATCATCAAGCCTGCTACTACTCATCTTATTATGGCTAACCTAACTTCTTATAGCCTACAGTGAACTTTAGTACTAGCCTTTCCTAGCCACTTACCAGATTAAACCCCTTCCTGGATTCAACTCCTTACTGGAACCAACTCCACACTTTAAACAAAAACAGCACTTGAAATCAAAAAAGCAGTGAAATCACAAGCTCAATAAAATCGCTTGCTACCTCCTGTTAAATAGAGCTTGCACTAACCACCTGTATCAACTATGCAATTAAACCACACCCACTAGCTCTAACAGAGAGAAGGAAAAAAAAAAAAGAGAAAAGAAAGGGAAAAAAAAAGAAAAAGGGACACTTAATAAACACACAGAAAAACGAATCCCGTTCTATAAACACACAGAATAATTCCCCAAACTATATCACTCTCTCAGCACAGCACAGCAATCCTTACTGGAACCAACTCTACACTTTAAACAAAAACAGCACTTGAAATCAAAAAAGCAGTGAAATCACAAGCTCAATGAAATTGCTTGCTACCTCCTGTTAAATAGAGCTTGCACTAACCAGCTGTATCAACAAGACAAGGTTTATTTATGTGTTGTCCACAGATATAAAGATATCAGGTAGGCGGCTTCTGTTGACTGGTGCAGGGCCATCTTTTCCATTGGGCATGATGGGCAGCTGCCCGGGGGCCCCATAGGCACAGTTCTTAATGAGAATGAATAATCCTGCAAAAGAAAAAAACCTGCAAAAAAAACCACAAAGGGTCACTGAGCAAGTACATCTATCTCTATATATCTATATCTATATCTGTACCTGTATACATCTATATATCTATATCTATATCTATATCTATATCTAGGGGCCCTGGTGCACTGCTTTGCCCGGGGGCCCATAATGTTGTTAAGATGGCCCTGGACTGGTGGGAACATTATTAACTGGGTTTTAGAAGGATTGAATTTGAGGTGGCGAGAGAACATCCAATGTATTAGTTTTCCAAAGAAGTGTATTAGTTTTTCAAAAGTAGTGGAATAGATAGAACATAGTAGATGGCCTAGTACCAAGCCTTGTCCTTCTCCAACTGATAGACAAAGAGAATCTGGATATACAGAAGTGAACATGGAAGGAGCAGTTTGATACGTAGGATGAGAACGAGGATAGGACAGTGTCTTTATGAGAGGAGTGGTCAACAGTGTCAAAAGCAGCAGAGAGTTCCAGGAAAGTTAGAAGCAAGTAATGGCCTTTAGATTTATCAGTGATCAAATCATTAACTACCATTGTCAATGCAGTTTCTGCTGAGTTTTGGGAATGAAGCCAGACTGAATAGGGTCCAATAGGTTGTGTGAGGAAAGGAAGCGTGTGAGGCAAGTATAGGCTAGCATCTTAAGATGGTTCCAGAGGCATAAGAGTCTCTCAGAATAGGTGTAATTACTGCATGCTTGAATAATGAGGGAAATATACAAGTAGAGGTAGAGAGAGAATTGGAGAGATTGCAGATGTTCGTTAGGGCTTGGATGAGCACAGGAGACAACAAACAACTTGATTTGTGAAAAAGGGGCAAGTGGACAGGTAGTAGAGTGGAGCAGAAGAAGAGAGTAGATATTTCTTCATTTGCAGGATGACTAGATGACTAAAAAGAGACATATGATTCAGGAAAGGAATTGAGCAGGTTGTTGCTCGGGGAAGTGGATACCATTTCATGATGAATCTTGTCAATCTTGTCCTTGTAGGGTGGTTGAGGAGAGATTTAAATGTATTTAAAAGGTGATCAAAGATTGGAAAATATTTTTACTTATCAGTATCCAGATCTTTCGTTAGAACTGGTAGACAGCAGTATATTTGAAGACCTCATGAGATCATCATCATCATCATCACCATTTATTTATGATGTAAGAGATTTAGAGCAGTGATGTCCAACTTTGTGGGAGTTTTTAAAGGCTGCACATTTCCTTAGTGTGCCATGGTTGGAATTGTGGTCGAAGAGTAGCTGGAGCCACTTCAGCAAGAGCAGTTTCTAGGGTTTAATTAAGATGTGGGACTGCCAGATCAGGACAGGAGATTGTAGAAATTGGGAAGAGATGTTGCAGAGAGTTGGAGAGTTGTTGAAAATTAATTGAGATGAGATTTCTGTGGGAATGTGGATGCTTGGTGCAGTTAGAGTGCAAAGATATTGAGGTGGTAGAGGACAGTTTGCAGGCGATAAGGTGATAGTCAGAGAGAGGGAAATGAGTTTTAAAGAGATCAGAGACAAAGTCTGGAGAAAACAAGATCAAGGCAGTGGCCATTACGATGAGTAGAAAAGTTAGTCCATTGATAGAGGCCAAGAGAGGAGTTTGGAGAGATTAGTTTGGTCGGTCAGTGAAATGTTCATGGAATTGTTAATGCTTTCTATGGGGACCAAAGATCACAGCAACCCGCAAGAGAAGGGGTTGAGATTCTGGCTAATATGTACTTAAAAAGTTGGGAAAATAAGTAATGGAACAGTTTGAAGCATTGTAAATGTGCTTTACGGGAAACAGAATATCTGGGGGTTTTTTTTTTGAAGATTAGTTTTTTAAATGTACAATTGTATAATAATCATGCTTAGGGTGTATACATATAAAAACACCCTGTCCAGCCTGTTCTTTGAAATGTAATTCAAATATTTAGCAAGGAAAATTCATACATTTAAAATGATAGTCTTTATTTGTGATACATTTTATTTGAAGTGTATGAAATATTTAGGCTGCAAGAGGTAGATTCAAATTTATAAAAATCTATTAACATATTTATTTATTCTTTTATATACCTATGCACAACTGTTATGTTACTTGCATTATACTTATTGTTGCATTTGTAGTAATTATCCTGTATTGTAATTATAGCATGCCCCACCATGTAGATAGTTCATCAATAATCATATTGCATTCTAATAGTTGTCTCTAAATGTATTTTAGATTTTATTGTACATACCAGATTGCAAGTACTTTCTTTCCTTTTTAGTGTTCTCAACATACAGAAATATAAGTACATGCCACTTAAGTCAAAAAATCTGCTAGATTGGTACTTACTATTACTTAAAAAAAAACTAATGATGATACATCAGATGGGATCTTTACAAACAGCATTCAGTGCCCTACTGCAGCAAAAAAAGATAGAACTGGCAAAATGACACTCACTGGTTTTCTTAAAGTAGACCCAGCAGCAACCATCAGTAATGTTGCATGATGTGCAGCAACTTTTCGAAGATCTAATCAAGCTCCTTTCTCAAGCCACATCATTGTACCATAATACACCACTTTATATACTCAATAAAAACTCACTCATATGATAGGTAAGCACCAATTAACAAAGAGCAATTAGGCAAAACACAACTGGTCCAGTACTAGACAATTGATAGCACATTGATACTAATAGACAACTCAAAGTATCATATCAAATATTTCACTGTAGGCAACTAATCGTATAGAAAATATTATCAATGGTACAAAAATCTTGATCGTTACCCTACACGTCTAATGGCTAAAGATACCTGACCCACATAAAGCCGAACCTGAAAAAAACATTAGAATTTACTATACAAAATTGAGGCAAAATATATCATAGAAAATGATAAAGACTTACAATGCAGTCCAAATCGTCAGAAGCATTCGAAATTTGCAAAGAAACAGCTCACTACAGTTCTTAGCCGAACAAAACCAGTCAAAGCAAAAAACTAACTGGTTGCATAGCAACCAAACCTTTCGTCCAATCCTATCCTAATTCCACCTGGTTGCATAGCAATCACACCTTGCATCACAATAAAAATAAAGATTCTAGAGTCGTTGCTTGCTAAATTTTCAATCTTAATCATAGATGGTAACAATTGTTTGTGAAGCAGCCACAGAATACGTCACCCATGTTTGAAAAAATAATCACCAATATTGTATGTGTATAACAATACTAAACATTAAAACATTTTAATATTGTTTCTGGCAGCCTTAGGCAAACACCAATGTAGGCTGAATCTGAGAAATGTGACATGTTCTGCTTCTCAGGTCTTAAACAAAGATATATACCTTGTAATGTCATAAAATCTCTGAGTGCTAAAGCTACCTTAAAAACCAATTTATAAATGACACATTTTTTTTTAAATAAAACCAACTAAAAAACACTTATGTGTAAAAAGAATAAGGGAGGTGCATATAGCATATAAAACACAGCAAAAATAGATATCCAGACTTACTGTTTTTCAATGTCACTTACTGAACACTTGGGGGTATATTTACTAAACTACCGGTTTGAAAAAGGGGAGATGTTGCCTATAGCAACCAATCAGATTCTACCTATCATTTTGTAGAATGTACTAAATAAATGATAACTAGAATCTGATTGGTTGCTATAGGCAACATTCCCACTTTTCGAATCCGCAGTTTAGTAAATATACCCCTTGGTGTATAATAACTAGCCAGAAACTGTATCTGGGAAAAGTATCGGAATAAGCCCATTCCAATATACACATTACTAAACAACTTGAGAACAGTTATATATTAGCCAGTCTAAAAATAATTGACACTTACAAGTGAAAAAGTGAATAAAACTAAATCACAAAAAACAATGCAGTAGCAACTGTTCATTGAGGCCCGCTGAGGCTAAACAGGTCATAGTATCGATCCATCTAGTTTCACAATGTAACAAACATTTTTATCTATCACCACCTATTGGATGTTGCGGAACATGGTCTATAATCATCATCATCATCATCAACATTTATTTATATAGCACCAGCAAATTCCGTAGCGCTTTACAATTGGAACAAACATTGATAAGACAATACTGGGTAATACATACAGACAGAGAGGTAAGAGAACCCTGCTTGCAAGCTTACAATCTATAGGAATGTATTTGATAGATTCAAAACAGTGTGTCCCATTTGCAAAGTAGCCAAATCCTTGAATACAAGTCTTTTTAATGGCCAATCGATTTAGTGTCATGAGTTCTCGAAAAAAAATCTTTCTGTCTTCCCAACATGAATTTTTTTATCAAGGGCTAATAATAATGAACAATATGAAGTTTGAAGTGCGTGAGATAAAATGATTGATACAATATTGGATGCAAGAAATTATCACCCATCTGCAGGTTGTACAATTAGTGCATTTATAGCAACACTTGTGAAATAATTTAAGGCCTTTCAATGTAAACATGCTCTCTGGGGCATCAAATAGGGGTTGAACAAACCAGTGTTTCAAATTTCTCCCTCTCCTATAGCACTACATAGACCTTGAGTGATTTTAAGCAAAGATCCATGGCTATCAAGGGCAATTGTTAATAGCTGCAGCCACCTTCTAGACCTTTTGGAATACACACTATAATAAGGAAAGTGCCCTGTTGTTCTTGGGAGTCAACAAGGAGGCTCTTGGAATTTTGTTTACCTTCTCTATCCATTTACAAATGAAATCAGAAGAATAGACCCTCGCTATAAAATTAGAGCCCCTCTCAAGTGCTTCATTGCATCTTACATAGTCATTTATTATCCTAAGTGCTCGGGTATCTTGTAATTTGGGTAACCCATTCTTTAAATGATTGGATGGAAGCCGGAAGCATGTACAAAGTTGTCAACGTCCTTATGTATAGAGTACAGATTGGTACTGATTTTACTATTGTCTGCTGAGAACAACATGTCTAAGAAACAGATTTGTTAGTCACTATAGTACATAGTCAATTTCACAGATGAAGATGAGAGGTTATTTTTATGCACAGAACATGAGTACATTTTCGTTTTCAAAAACAAAACAAATATGCCAATAAAAGCTATTTTTAAAATTGATTTCCTTTTATAGTTGTGTACTACAGTGTTTATGGTGGAACGGTATTTATTTGTAAACACTGTTTCTTTCTGAAGCATGTTCAAAAACATGTGGCAGTTTTCCCCAGACTTGTTCTTTTAAAGTTGTGAAATGTTTGTTTTACACGGACAATTTTCCATTGCTGCAATATCTAATTAAATAGTGTTTGATTGCATTACATGTACCACACCTTTTTGCCTGTGACTGTCACTTTGGAACAAAAACTAAATGAGCAATGCTGGTACTAGTGACAACATTACATGTAGTTGTAACTTGCAACAAACAACCTCTTTGGAACTTCAGATACATCTCTAGGGTACATATCTATATTCATGTTGACTCATGATATTGTTACTACTCACTACACAACACAGAATAGAGCCTCTACACACACTCTTATGTACCCACCTACAACTAGCAGAAGTATGTTTATTTAAAGATGTTACATTTCGCTGCAGGTTGTAACATGCAATTTAAGGGACCTGTAACAAAATTAGGCCAGCAAAATGTGTCCACCCGCTCTGGACGCACAGCTCTAATCTTCAGAACATGCCCACGAGCCGGCTTATGGGCACTGAATCCCCAGGATGAATGGACCAGTATCGCTGAGACCCCCCTACAGCTGGTCCCCATAGCGGTCAATGTTGTCTTGGCCGCTGCACTTTGCACAGATGCAGCTTCATTCCCCTTCAATAAATTCATGTCACCTCTTGGTCCAATTTGCTTTAATTAATGAACATTATGAGAGTTAAGAGCCAGAGTGGATGATGGTGAATTTGTTGCACTAATGCTACTAGTTAGTCATCAGTGATAAAAGCTGGGGTAGTTTACTAAATAGCAGTTCAAAGGTGATTTCCAGTGATGCAGAAATTTTAAGTGGCCTTGTTCAGGAATTACAAGCAGTGTTCAACAGTTAACAGTTATGTTCAGCAATAAGCGGCCATTGCTCTGGAAATAGTTCAGTAATGTCACACTTGCTAAGCTGCAATATATGTTGTCCAGCAGCTGAAGCTGGTTTAAAATAACAGTTTAACAAAAGGATAAAAAAAAGTTAACTAACCTCATGGCTCTAGTCAACTAGAGCTAAATGTAACTATAATGGTGAATCCAGCAACATGGTGTTCCCAGTTTATAGTGATAACCAGCTTCCAGACTGGTCAGTACATGGCTACATTACTCTGTCAGTGAGAGGGGGCCTAACAGAACATGCGCCTCCTAGAAGCAACGAGGCCTGAAAGGTAAAGATCACCCTAACTAAATAATGGAATGTTAAACTATCAATTTTGGTTCCTGTAAAATCAACAAGGTGAATGTACAGTATTATGTAATAAATTGCTACTTTACATTAACATAATAATAATAATAATAATAATAATAATAATAATAATAATAAAATGAATATAAATTATGATTATTTAAAGGGATGAGTATGCTGATCTTGTGAAAGTCAGTGATTGGTCCACTAGTGTGATTGTGTGACGCAGGGCATCACATGACAGAGACAGTGTCATGAAGTGGGGAATGGAAGCCACATACGTAGAAAGTAGAAAGAACAGAGACCCCAAACAAAATCAGTAGTCATGTGATGCACCTGTTAAAGTCATCCAGCTTGTTTTACTTTTTGTTTTTTCTGTTCCTCATGTGTAATTCCAGACACTTGTAATCTCCCTACAGAAGCCTACTGAATTTACACTGCTTGTTTCATATACTTACTTTCAATTTTTAAGATACCTGTTTGTCTAGGTAGCAATAAATAGCTTCTTGTGTCACACACCTGCCATGTGATCATACAAAAAACAATTGTTTTTTAATAGGAAAAATATTATCCATTCTGTGTTATAGACAAATGGTGGCAGTGTACACAGCAAATGCGCAAAATGTTGCCCCTAATAATAATAATTTTATTTATAGCTCTTTTCACCAAGTAGGGCTCAAAGTGCTTAACAGTTGTGGATTTAAAAAAAAGCATAATGCAAAATGAATATATAAAGTGATAAAAGACTACAGAAGTGAGGCATTAATGAAAAGCTTCAGTAAACAAGTAAGTCTTTAGTCTGTTTTTTGAAGATTTCTACAGTGGAGGCAGTGAGCTGCAGAGAGTAGGAGCTGCAAACCTAAAAGCTCTACCCCCAATTTAATTATTGGAGATTCTAGGAACTGTTAGTAGTCCATCATCTGTGGATTGAATTGAGCTAGTGGGAATGTAGGGAATCAGAAGCTCTTTCAAGGACCCAGGATCCAGGTTGTGTAGGGATTTGAATGTCAATAAGTGATTCTTGAAACATATTTGCCATCTAACAGGCAGTCAGTGTAGGGAGAACAGGTGATATGGTAAAATACAGAAAAATGTTCTGTAATTCCCCTTCCTAAAATATAGTTTCTTTCAGTTTATCTCTGACAGCTCATCTCACTTTCCTATCCTCACATCGTTGTTAAATTCCAACATTTTTTCCAAAATATTCAAAAACTTCTCTTCATTTGTCATGACTGAATTTCCCAGCTACCTGTCTGCTGTTTCTGACTACATTTCCTCTCTTATTTCTAAATACTCTCCAAACTGCCCAATTCTTGTTCCCAATGAACTCAGACTGCCCTACACTCCGGTAGTCTTGTCACAATCACACCAAGAAACACCTCACCTATGGATTTCACTACCTCAAATTATCAATAAATCTTTCAAACCTGTTCAGACAAGTATACTCTCAACAGTTTTATTCTTGTTCACATCCGACAATCCTCCAACTTTAACGTTAATGTTCCTTCTGGAGTGCTCCCTTTCTTGTGTCTCCTTAGCCTCATCTTTACTAAACCTTTATGGGCACCACTTAATATCTCTGCATGCTTATTTCGGTGTAATATTTAGCTCTTATGTACAGTGCTATGGACTATGATGGCACTTCATAAATAGGATATAATAATAATAATAATAATAATAATAATAATAATAATAATAATTATGAACCACATTCAAATTTGTGTATATCCCCAAAATGATACATATGAGTAGTCTGTTTGTGTTTCTAAAAAGCTATTTCTGCTGCCAATTGTACACTGTAACAGCAGCAGCTGTACCATTAAATGATTTAATGAATTATACAAGACTGCATAAGTGCACATTCATTTAAACACATGTAATTTCTTCCCAAAACAATAAAATTAGTAGGCTCTGCCAGAGCACCTGAAGCCACTTATTTGAGTCACATTGTCATTTTATGCTTATCTCATTTCATTTATACTGTAATTTCATAGATAAAACTAAATTGGCAAATGCTTGTTGTGATAATAATGCTTGGGTATTTGCTTAAATTATGCAAATAATATTAGCTAATCAGAAAGTGAACAGATATTGTCTTGTAATGTCATTTTTTTAAGTGTTTTGATATTCAGACTCAAATAGGAGTAAGACTGTAAGCTCAAATGAGCAGGGTCCTCTCTACCCTCTCTATCACATCTGCAACTTCTCCATCAACCTTGAATGCACTTGTCCTGTTTATATGTATGTTATGCTTTTGTGTATGATTTGTTACACTAAACATCTGGCATGATGGAGTTTTATGGCGCCTCACAAATAAAATATATTGATGATGCTAAAGCGCCTACCAGGAAATCACTGCATTGGTGGGAGCATTAATGTTATATACGCAGCCCTCTGGTAGATGAGCTCAGGTAACAATTTAGAACCAGAGTTTTCCCCATACAAAGTGCTACACGGGCGTGAGACCTAACTAAAAATGACAGTCCATTTTAGTTTCTGAGAACACACCCTAATGTAATCACAATCTAGCACATTGCCTCTTGCTATATTTGTGAAACCGGCAACAATTTCACATTTGATTTGCTTGCATTTGTATTTGAATTTGTTGTATAGTGTTCCCTACTAAAGCTGAGATTTACAGTTGGATATAAAACAATGTGACTTTTGCAAAAATGTGTGTTTTCTTACGTTTCTACAGTTGTATGCTAAGCAGTACTTATCTTAAAATAGTACTACTATAAATCTAGCCTAGAGATACACCTGACCTATGGGAAGTGTAAAAATCCACATTCTAAGAGGTGTATCTTAAGGATATGTGTAAGTCAAAATCAGATGCATCTCTAAGGTTGTGATTGACTTGCGTCTCCACGCTCTTACTGTACGTAACTTACACATATACATGCTTGCAATAAAATATGATACCTATTACCCTTGGCGCTGCAAATAATACTCAAATCATACACATTACGGTAATATGAGTCCCAAAAGAGTCCACATTAAAAAGTAAAATTGTCTTGCAAATGTCCTTTTTTCACTTTCCACGCAGATAGAAATATATCCAATATGTTAGTTCGCTATCATATAATATTCAAAGGCCAATGCCAAAAGAGAAAGAGAAAAAAATTCCATAGTGTATTACCATTCATAACAGGATTTCTTACACCAAATCAAAAAAGTAAAAACATAAATACATTATAATATAAAATCTGCAAACATTATAATAAAAAATCCTCCATTGAGAAGGTAATGGCCACCTACCAGAGAAAACTATTGTTCTGAGTGTGTCAAGGTGATGTGCTGTGGATTTCTCCAGATCACTGCAGGCTCCCAGCGTTAGTATCACACATCAAATCACAGTGGGGTGCAGCAAACCTACTGACGTGTTTCGACCCTCCTGGGGTCTTTATCGAGGCATATAGTAAGCATAACACTTATCCCTTTCTTATAGTGTTACTAATACACTTCCAGCCAATCAGCATATAGTTCTACATATATAGTTACCGTACATTTTGTCAAATTTAACATACACATCCGTGACCTGCCTCTCTAAGAACAAGATACACTCAATTCAAGTGCAACTGTGATGGAACTAAAAGCACAAACATGGTCCTATGGCTGTACTGGCCTCTGCATTCTCAGAAGAAGAGAGTGGTGGCCTCCATGGCTATGAGTAGATATGCTCCCCCCAAAACCAATTTTGCTATATGAACCAGTGACTGCTAATTTTTCCACTGGCCACAAAGGTCTCCCACTCTGAGGCTTCAGAGAGTATAGTTCTACACTTACCAATCCTATTGTTAAAATAAGTTTCTGCCTATTTTTGTATTCCATTCCTCTGAAATTACACTGCAAGCAATTCAACATAATATAGAACAATACATTTTTTTCTTTGTGACATAGCACAATACTTGCAAACCACTTCTGTTGTATTCTAACATTACCTAAATCACTATCATTTAAGACTGGAATGTGCAGAGGAGAATTATTGTTTGAATTGATCAGCAGACTACACTAAACCAAATCATGTTATAGTTGCCATTGCTGTGTTATGCACACTTTAAATCATTTGAAAGAGGCAGATTGAGCTTGAAACAGGCATTATGTGAGACAGCGGCATGATTTTTATGCATTGTTTAAAAAATCTATACATATTTTGCTAGAGATTGTTATACAAAAACAGCTCTCCTTTAAATGAACCTACAATTCATTTTTCACGGTTAATGTAGTATAACATGATGTAATATTGACCAGTTTTACAACAATATCAAGCTTAAATACGTGCCGGGGGCGTAGAGAAAATGAGAATTGCAAGCTAACATGCAGCAGTAGAATTATTAAGAGTGTATGTTAGATAGGAGTTGTAGTTCTGATGATTACCCATTAACTGCTGAATATTTTCCTTTTCACAATACTGAGACACACAGATTATCAAAGATCATTTATGATGCTAGGGAGAATATTATTTAGGACACTTTAATTATAATTTGTTTTTGTAAAAAGATGTTTAAATATATCAAACCAGTTAGAAAACCCTGAACATGTTTGCATTACAATCATCTATAAATCCTGATTCGATCTTCCAACTCGCATTCGCAGTTTGCCATTAGGTATCAAGATTCGTTATTTGGGGTTTGACATTCACGGTCGAAATTCACAGTTTGAGTTTTACATTCAAATTAAAATCTGTGTTTTTAAACATTTTTATTTTAAAACACTATTTAAATCATATTTTTAAATAATCAAAAAGTATTTCAACATTTTTATTTAAAGCAAACTGTGAATACTACTGTGTATCAATTTGACATGTATCAATTTAGCAGTTCCCATAGGCCTGTACCAGCTTGATTGTATGTGAACAGGCTTGATCATGCGTGAACTTACCTGAATATGGTCAAACATGGTTGAACAGGCTCGAGCATGGTTAAACCAATTTAATTCTAATCACACTCCCTTACAGTCACTGCTGGCGGGGCGACTTGGTATGCGGGCTCCTCCGCTCCTGATTCAGGCTGTTAAGATTTGGACAATCTGTAATAAAATAATGAAACAAACTGACATTGATCCATGTACTCCTATCTGGGGGCAAAGAAATTTGAGAAGTTGAATACAGTGAAGAGGGCCAGGGAGTGGTCTCGGTTGGGTGTGGTGTCGGTAGGTCAACTTTATGACACAAATGTACTTAAATCCTTCGAACAGTTGGTTGGGGAATTCTCTGTACCCAGAACAATGTTTTCTTCAGACCTTCAATTACGACACGCCCTAAACACACAATTTAAAGGGAAGACACTGGTGATTGGGGTGGCTCCACTGAGGAAACAACTACAGGCCTTGGTTTATAGAGGTCTGATCTCTCGAATGTATTCATGTCTTCTGTATGAATCCACTGCAGATGATTTGGATGGTTTGAGGAATAAGTGGGAAGTAGATATTGGTCCTTTATCAGACAAGGAGTGGGGAATGGTTACAGACAGTACTAAAGGTTATACTTCATCATTAAAATTTCAACAAATACAGGTGTTTATCTTACACAGGGCCTACTTTACCCCTATTAGATTGGCAAAATTTCGTCCGGATGTTACCCCTAACTGTCCGAAATGCAATTCGATCAATGCTAACTTTTGGCACCTTCTATGGGAGTGTTCATGTATACGAGTCTTCTGGCGAAGGATCAGGAGATGTATTCAGGCTACTGGAATAGAAGTGTCTCTTAGTTCACCGGCCACTTGTCTCTTTGGGCTCTGTTTGAAGGGGAAAGTTAATAAACTGACAAAAATGTACATTTCACAGTTATTGATGTTGGCTAAGGTCTGTATAGTGAGGCTGTGGTTGGCCCCGACGAGTCCCATGGTTAAAAATTGGAAGGCACTGGTTAATACCACCATAAGGCACGAGAGATTTGTCTATACTAGCAGACAGGCTCTGAAGGAATTTGAGAATATATGGTACAGATGGTTAGAGTCTCCATTCTATCCTGTGTCATCTAGTACAGATGCTCTATTTACTTAAATGTATGGCTCCCGCAGTTCTTATAATAAGTATCTGAGTCCATGTAATAAACCCTGCATGTGTAACATACTTATGTATGAGCATTTACGATGTATGATCCTGAGTGAATATAGCAAATTTATTATTATTATGCTTTATTGTAATCTTGTAAATTCCGTCATTTAATTCTGATATGTATGCGATTGTTTTTCTTTTCTTTTTGTTGTTTGGTATGTTTATATCTTAAAATTTTTTAATAAAAATACTGGATTTAAAAAAAAAAAAAACCTGTTCGACTTTCTCAAATTTTTTAATCGATCGAAAATTTGAGAAATTCTGCACAATTTTTTTAATCCATTTCTTGAACCTGTTTGGGTATTGATCTGTGGCCCGTTCAGATATCTCTACGGATGAAATATTTGAAAATTCCAGCAGCGGTCTGAAACAAGATTATAGGAACAGTGATAGGGTAAGATGTTTACTTCTTATCAGTGTTTATTGAGGCTAAATGCCTCTCAATGCCACTATCATCTTTTCCCAGCAAAGCTATAATCATTTACACAATATCAGTGTGATGAACGTGCTGGATGTTATATATACATTTTGGTTTTATTACTATCAGCTGCTTTTTATTGCACTTCTATTTGTTATTGTTGTTGTTGTTGTTGTTAAATTTAAAGCGCAATATGGCAAAGCTTGATCAAAATTTAAGTATGAATGGTTTCTTTACCTTCACATGGATGATCTGGGGCCTTCAGAAATCTAACACAACTGCTTCTCACACTTTATTTAACGTGGCATAATAGCCCTTTGTTCCCACATTAATACAAAATTCCATTTGAGGCCATCTCATGAACATCTATACATCTTAGTCGAAATTTTCAAGCATAAAACCAAGGTATCTTTACTGCCATTTACGACATTCAGTTCTGTAAAATGGAAATAGGGAAAACTTGGCATGGGGTCCAGATCATGATTACATTTTTATTCTAAGATCCAAGTTTTAAATTTTATTATCAAATGACACTTAGCCTAGAGAGAGATTGCACAGGAAAAACTAAGGTGTAACCTTGCAAATTGAATGAACATTATATAATGTTCTCACGACATGAAAATCATATGTCATACATTCACCAGTTTTCTGAGAATCCACAGCTGGTGTGATTGGTATAAAGCACTATGTAACCTTGGAGAACTATGTATAGAATCTTTGGTAGAGAAGGACAGGAGAAGAAAGAGATGACAAAAATTCCTCTGGTTATTTATGCATCTATTTTGTACATTCAGAGATATTCTTCTTACATTTTTCTTACAAGAAAATTCTAACAGTTGAGAAAGTATAACTTTGTTAATTCCAGGGGTGAGAGTTGATCACACTATTCTGCAATAAAAAAAACCCCCAAAAAATACAGATAAAACTTGAAATAAATGGGAAATAACCCTCAGAATATAGTTGTTGTTACTATATTTCTAGACCTGGAATATTAGCAGAGCAGATATTGAACCTTTTTTTGTATTATTTTATATATGTATGTTATGCTCTACACACACTCACTCTACTGGGCAAAAGATCGATTCATAACAGGAGCTAACACTTTGGGGGGGTTTGTAAAGAAGACTTGAATGGTAACAGTTTCCCCTTAACAGAAAGTGACTTGTGTTTGACCATGGGGAATTATGATGAGCTTCATTGACTACAGTCAACAGTATACTTCTTACTGCATTTCAAGCAGAAGACCTAGCTGGTAGTGTCAAAGCACAACTTAATAGTTTTAATAATGAGTTTTTACAATTTGTAATGCTTTTTTAATGTTTTCTTTTCAGGCACATATTTTAATATGTTTCTTTTTGAAACAGAATTAACCGTGCCCAGACAAAAGTTATGGAGCCAAAAATTGATGTTTCTATATCTACTTGAAGACACATGGACACTGCCAGATATCTAACATTGCTTATTTTTCCCACAAGGGTCTTAACTCAGAGAAATATTTATTGACCTTGATGAGTTACAAGATCTGCCTCATTTCTCAGCATCTCTCCAAGCTTGAAAGCATTACCTTACAGAGAAAGGGCTGAAGGGCCAAGAAGCCCACTTAACCTCCTCAGTTTGCTCAATTATAGTAAACATAATAAGATTAGAGCTTTATATTTCGGTTTATGGTTAAACTAAGCTATATTGCACCACTTTGTTCACAGATTTGCACATACCAGGAAGAAACATATTTCAGCTCTAATACCGTCACCAAAATCATGTCCTCACAGGTTAGATGCATGTTGGAAATGAGAGTTAAACCAGTAAAAAGCTACAAGTTGCTCAAGCATGTAATAGACAGTTAAATTGTATTTTTTATAACTGTGTTCTAAGGAATTTCTGAAATGAGGTGAAATGAGCACCTCACTTCATGTTGTAGAATTAATGTTATACTGGAGGAGGGGGGCTGTTTATTAACCCTTTAAAACCTATAATTTTATTTCACTTCTTGCGCATAGGTGACCTGCCCTTTAATTATGCATTGGGAGCATATCATTATCCCTTTCCTATCTTGCCTCTTACATCTATGTTTATCCATGCACTGTGTTAGAGTAGTTAGGAGTGTGACAGTGACAGCAGGAGGCTCTGCGGAGGAAGTAGAGCTTCATGAGTGGCAGTCCCTGATATAACATCCCCTATCTCCATTCATATCTTCCTTTGTCACTGTCACCATATGCCCAGGGCCAGTGGAAGGGTAATAGATACCCAAGGGCATCTTCCCTTCAGGACCCCCAACTCCTCAGAACTGCCTCATTTGTGGGTTATGCACACCTTCCCTACCACATCTTACCTTGTGCGGAGCAAGCAGGGGGAAGGCAGCCGGCAGAAGATGAAGATGTCAGTGGTACTGCTGGTTATTGCTTTCCCGTGTAAGTTATAGGCGGGCGTGTGATGCTGGGTTGTGACATCACAGAACGCCATCACAAACCCAGGTAATCAATGAAGACTATAAGTAAGAAGTATTCAGTGTATCTTCAATTTAATTTAAATTATTAAAAATGCCCCTCTATCCTATTATCAGCTAGCAGCTAATGAGGAAGGGGACGTGTTTAACTTAAGTTCATAGGGTGGCTGACACTCAGTGTGGGTTTGCCAGAATTAGCAAAAACACAAAGTGATGTCATTCATTCAAGGACTAATGCTAAGTTGGGCCCATTTGATTTGAGTAAAATATGCTAATTTGCACTGTGCATATCACACAATAGCATACACATACATCCGTATGAAGAATTGGTAGCATCTGACACTTACGATTCTTTGCAGCTAGTGAGAAGGACAGAGGAATGAAAGGCATGCAAACGTAGGAGTACAGTAAAGATTTGTTCTAGTAATTGCCAATGATGCTGACCTGCACAAACATCAGATAAACTGGTCAGTAGCCTTATCTTGATAATCATCCACAGCACAGACCTTTGTATTGTATTGTATAGAAAAAACCTCTGTATTGTATTAAAAAAATAAATACAAAAATTAAAAAAAATTACATGCTCCCCCTCACTCCAAAAATGTTTCCTGCACCAGTGATCATAGCCTGGGTTTGTAGTGGCAAAATCTTTGATCTGAATTGCAAGCAGGAAGAAAGAAGATCTGCCCCATGGCTCCATCCTTCAGAGCTTACCAGGCTTAACGTGTTCTGTTAGCCCTTGCTGTAAGCCATTCACTTCAAGGATCGACATGCTGTGAGCTCAGAGATGCTCGTCTGCATACCACTGTTGCAATGCATGGTTATTTAAGTTACTTTCGCCTTCCTGTTAGCTTGAACCAGTCTGTCCAGTCTTCTCTCACCTCTCTTATTAACAAGGCATTTTCACCGACAGAACTGCAGCTCACTGGATTTTTTTTTTTTTTAGCGCACCATTTTCTGTAAATTCCACAGGCTCTTGTGCATTTAAATCCCAGGGTACCAGCAGATTATGAGACACTCAAACCGTCAGTCCTTGTGAAACATCGTCATTTTGTCAAGTAAAACATTTTGTTAAGTAAAACTTGACAAAAAAATGTTAAACTGGTGTCGGTTTGAAATCACTAAAAATGTACCTGAATATACCTCTTCCACAAAGTTTTTATTTATTAATATTGCTAACTTTCTTAATGTTGCTGTCTAGGGTTTAAGTTGTGTTGCCCTTGGATATGTCATTAACTAGAATGAAAAAACAGCAAGAATGGCATTGTAACAAAACATCACTAGTAACACATGCCCTTGTGCATTACTTACTGTCCTGTTAATCTCACTGGTGCAACTGAGCTCTAAAGCAGTACTGGGACAGTCTGAAAGTGAATCAGATTGAATCAGATTGAAATTTACAGCCACTATGAGGCCCAGTACAATGAAGAGCACATACAGGGATACCTGGGACACGGGTACAGAAGGACAACATGTTGTTTACCAGTGTGCTATATGAATAAATACAAGTAATGACATAATGCAATGGTTTAACCACTCACTTATCTCATAAAGTTGCTTGCTTGGAATCAGAATATCTGCCAATAAACACTTACTTGTAACATTCAATGTTATAAGATTGAATGTCATAAACTCTTAACTGCCAAAGTTACTTTTGACTGTTGTCTTTGTGTCTGCTCAATACAAGCAATATTCAAATGCTGAATGAATGAGTGATTTAATCATTATTAGTGATACAAGACTATCTGTGCAATAACATATACCACTATATAGGTGTTGTATTTTAGGATGAATGTTGAGGTATAGCTCAATGCTGTTATACTTTAGGATGACAGGTCATTTATGATTTTTTTTATTTTTTCTTAAGGTAGTTTATATATGGTGTTAACACTTGTTCACAATTGAGAAGTGAAACCAGTTATGTTATACTCTTGTAAGAACATTACTATGTGCTGATACTTGGAGACACGTATTTGTGTTCACAGATGCAAATCGCAACCTTAATACCGCTACCTCTGGAAATAGAAAATCGGTGTCTCTTTATACATTTCATTACAGTATGGTACGTGTCCATCCAGATTTTCTTTTTGCAAGCTTCCTTCAAACCTACCCCACCGTAAGGAGAAGCAGCCAGGAAGCCACTATTCAATTCTCTTTTATACATTTTGCACATACTTCCCAAATGTCCTGATTTAGCGGGGCAGTCCAAATCTGAGGAGATTGCCCTGATGTCCCACGAACCAGGACCTTTGTCCAAATTTCAGTATAGTTGGTATGTCCCAATAATGGGTGTCCTTCAATGACGCACGAACTATGGTGTTTTTAGGGGAGGGGAAACAGCCTGGGAGGGAAGCACTGGACATGCTCCAAAGGGAACGTGGTAAGTCCTAACCTGACACAGCTATCACCCCATGAAGCACATGCACTCTCCCAAGTCCTATAATCAAATGGGAGACTTGTTTTGGGTGGTTTATATAAAAGTGTTTCACTTAGCAGCAAAGCATCTAGGGAAATAAGCTCTTAAAGATTTCCTGATGGCAGAAAATCCAGTAGCTAAGTAGCTTTTCAGTAGCTGTTTAATCCCTAGGGTGATTTCTAGCAAGAAATGATTTCCTTTAACTGATCTCCTACTGGCCCTAAATATTGGTTGTTGTTTTTCTCCTCAACTGTCAGAACAGTAAATCTGCTTGTGTGACACCCTCTAGGCAAAGCCAGTCATCTCAATAGGGCAACATATGTAAGAAAATGCTGTAAGAATAAGCACAAAAGCTATCAAGTAACACCACCCTGAATAGGGAGAACTATACCATATCATATCCTCTATTCACTGTTTATAGTTAACCATTTTTTTAAATTAGATGTTTCATGATCCAATATACTGGAATAGTCAAATGTAGACGATGTATAATGACAATGATTGTATTATCTTTATTGATAGAAATACCTATCATTATGGATTGCTAAACGTTCAAAAATTATCTAAAGTATTAAAATATGATTACAAGTGTTGCAGTACTCAGTTTTGACAGTAGTTGCCAATCCACAGGCTGTATTTTCTTTCCCTGCCTAAGCACATATATAGAGATAATAACTGTACCCTAATACTAATTAACTTAAATGCTCATATACTTAAGGGTAGTGCTACACCACCTTTATTACCATGCCATTATGTCTGATAGTCATAGATTTGTGACTGATAGATACAAACATAAGTTAACAAAGCTCTAGGCATCAAGTAGCCAAGCCCTAATATGCTATGCGATTTACCATTACCATTCCACCTTGTGTACACACTTTGAGCCTGATTCACTAGGCATGTATCTGCTGATTTTGAGCGTATAGCACACAGAATCAGAGGCGGAACTATTGAGTTGTGGGCCCTGGTGCAGAGAGGTAGGGAGAAAGGAACCAGGGCCCTTGATCCTCTGCATCTGCCATGTAGGGGGTCCCATTATCTCAATGAGCCCTGGAGCAATGCACCTGTCGCTCTAATGGTAGTTCTGCCACTGAACAGAATAACTTTGCACATGCCCGGAACAGATAGATTCGATTGAGAAACTGAGAGATACGGACGTGTATGCAAGCAATGTTTGTGCAATAGTGAGTGCATGGAGCACTTACTACAGCTTCCAACTTTGGGGAGTAAAGAAGGCGGGGAAGGGGTGTTTTGCCGTCGAAAGGGGTATGCCAAACTCGAGCACATGCAGCCACGGCCATATCAAGGTATACGGCCATGATTGTTACTTGATTTTCTGCTGTTTATGTTGCTCTGGAGCTAGTCTAAGTCCCGATCAGTAATGATGACAGTCTTGTATACATCCTGTAACATGATTTTGCAATCATGAGCAACTGTAAAATGTGTTTGCATGTTCAGTAGACATTAACAACCTTCTAATAAATGTATTCCATGGAAAAAAAAATACACTTTTATTCAAGGTGTTATCATTAATGCCTTTATTATTACCAGATGACATTATTATATAATTGTTTTAATATCCTGTTCTTTTGAGTGTCTTGTGTAGTAGAGCGCAACAGACCTACACCCGAATCCAACAGTGCATGTATCTGAGATACATTTCTTGATGAATTCAGGAGTCCGGAACTCTTGGATACCTGCGCAGAATAGGGAGCGAAAGTTTTGCTCAGAATGCATGCCCTAAGGCAGGCCTGTCCAACCTGTGGCCCTCCAGGTGTTGTGAAACTACAAGCCCCAGCATGCTTTGCCAGTAGACAACCTGTTGATAGCTGGAAGGGCATGCTGGGACTTGTAGTTTCACAACACCTGGAGGGCTGCAGGTTGGACATGCCTGCCCTAAGGCATCTGGCCCTTTGAATCAGAGAAGACTGAGCAGTGCTTTTTATTTCTCAAGTTTCCTACTGTACTTTAAGTAAAATAAAAATAAATAGTTTTCAAACATTTTAGATGACACAAAACACTGAATTCCCTAATAAGGAGCTTTTACTAAATCACTTGTGGACCGTGATTAATTTATCTTTCCACAATCACAGCTCAGAAAAATCAGAATTGAGTTTACCCCTAGCTAATTAAAAAGAAATTTCAATTAGTTAGGATGTAACAGTGAGTATAAGGGAAGAGAGCTCATTAGAATTCCTCTAAAAATAAATTGCTGACATATTGAAATTCTGCCAAAATAGTGCAGAGGATTTAAATATAATTTAGCATAAAATACAGCTGCTTGTCAAAACATTGGGGCTAAATGACAATACTTCAATACTACACTCAGTGGCAGAAAGTGAACAAATCATTATAGCAGGTAGATACTAATGAGGTCACCTATTCTGCCAAGTCACAAAATTGGGCCTCCTAAAATTCTGTGCCCTGGACTATTGCTCCAACTTTCCACCTTGCTACCTGTCACTGAGAAATCAGTTATTCTGAAATGTATACCTCCCAATAGTTCCAATTTTTAAGTTGCTAGACCACTGCTTTTACCCAATAAAACCTATTATCTCTTTAAAGCAGAACACATCACAATTAACAATGGACCAATATGGAAAGAATTGCTCCTCTCTCTCTCTTAAGATTGGACGTGTTTTTACTTGTAGCTTTGCAATCTGCCTCTCAATAGGGATCTGGTATAAATAATAATTTAGCCACTAAAATATATTGCCTAAAAACCTTTCTAAGATATCTATGGCATTTCCTTCTCAAGCTTGTGCTTCAGCTTTTCCTCCTCCAGCAGGGGCACTCCTGTCCAGCTCGTCCTGCCAACGCTTTGCTGATATTATTATCTTCTATTTTCCCCAAAAGTTACAAAGTTAGTTTTTAATGCACTGAACCGAGCACAACATTACATTTATATATATCATGTTAAGTACGTCTAGTTGCTATCCAATAATGATAGTCCACTTCCAGTGATGTGGTTCCAAACCACAATGCGATTTAATAGCCAAAAGTAGCAGAGTAACAAGTCAGAATAAAATAAGTACAGCCTTTACTATTAGCAGGCACCCTGGATCCAGTGTACAGTCATTCAGGTCTGAAGGCTGTGGTCAATGTGACTGACTACTGGTCCGAAAGCTCCTGCTTATATACAGTCAGTGATACAGTGAAAACAATACTGATGATTTGGCATGTTTCCATAGGTTCAGGCTTCAGGAAGGTCCATTGTAATGCAGTTCATTGGCCAGTTCAAACGATGCCATCCTGGGGTGGGGTCAGCTCTCCAGAAGAAGCATACTTAATCTTCCCATAAAAAACAAGTTCAAACTGGTCTATTAGCATTAGACAGGCAATATCATTCTAATAATTTATTCCCTATCATCCATAACTAGCATATGCAAGGTGCGATCCTTTCGGCGATTGAACCGGACGTCTGTGGATAAATAGGGGATTAGAATGATACCAGACATGATATGTTTCCTGTGGCCTGAACCTTAGATCTCACTAACGTGTATATAAAATTATAATATTTCACCGTAAACTCTGCTATATATCAGTACAAATAACTATGTGTTGCAACTATTTTTAATATGAGCTAATTACAAGTGTGTATGTTCGTGTAAATGTGTGTAGAAGTGAATGCCATGTGTTGCGATAGATTAAGCTCCACCACGCCATAGCATGCTATTCCCATAATTTCAGACAAAGACAATCAAGTTGTTAGATATTAATTGAAATTACCATATCCAATTATCTGACTTCGACAGCTCCACCCTTTGATAGTGTAAGAAACTATCACCTAATTATGTTCTCAATGTCAGGACATAGCAGTTCTTCACTGAGCATGTTACCTGTATCCCTCACCACCATTATAGTTTCATTTTCAGTGTTTACCTCATTAGAACGTTTTCCACACTTCAACACAGTAGGAACACAATGGGACACATTAGCCAATTACTAAGATGACACCAAGTATTAGGATAAGGAGCTTACCTATGCTAGCAGTTATCTGACTTCAACAATCACCTTTTAGGTGCTTGCTTAAGAATGTAAAAGAAGATATAACTGACTGTACCTCTTTTCATTTATCTATATTGAACATGGTGAACGATTAATGTTGTAAGCTAAATCAGAGGGGATCAGGACAAATGTTATTGTTTTATGTTTAAATCTTTTAATTCATAGTTCAAAGTGAGTCTAGAAATTGTATTTCTCACAGAAGTGCAATTGGGAAGTATAAAATCCACCCCATGCATAAGGCAAGACCCAATCTGGTGCCAGGAAACTAAAATAATTTTGCAGAGTGAAAATAATTTTCTTGGACAGTCTCTCTAAATGTACCCTCTCCCAGCGCCCGTGGTAGGGTTTATGGCGCCCTAGGCAAAATTTCGCTGGAAGGGGAGGGGGCGCAGACAGTGTTATACTTCACTGATGCGCCGCGGAAACTGAAAAACAGCGGCGGCACCCCGCCGCCGCTGCAACCCTCTCCTGAAAATCTAGTCAGCGGCGCCCTGCAGGTCCCGGCGCCCTAGGCAACTGCCTAAGGTTGCCTAACGGGAGTGCCGGGCCTGCCCTCTCCACCACCTTTTATTCTAATTCAATAATCTCTGCCTGTATAACAAGGTCTTAATTTTACTTGTTGATACAAAAGTAAACACAATGCTGTTAGCACACTCATCAAACAGCACCATGGATCCAACTGCAAACTTTTGCATGTCCGCAGATGCCGCTATTGCTCAAAAGTAGATGCATGATGTCACAAAAAGCTTCCATCTTTTGTGACACTGTGGTAAACTGCCCATAATGTAGGATGTGTCTGCCCATAATGTAGGATGTGTTATAGGAACACTGAGCACATACAAGGCAGGGTAAGTGTCAAATAAATGAGTAGTTAAGTCAAAGAGACACTTTGGATGCAGTGAAATCTGCTCTTATTAATTGCTGTTGAATGGTGGACGGCTGCCTTTGAATGGAAGCTGTGGGTGCTTACCCAACTTGTCCCAATTTAGGATTAATTTGCTGGGGCTTTTGTGCAACTGTCTCCAGTGATTGTGATACAATTTTACATGTTTTTCTGTTAAAGTGCTAAATCTGGGCATTATAATAAAGCTCCAGCAATGTACAGTATATTTTTTTTGAGCAGCGATATCACAGAACGTCAAACTGAAAATATAACTTACTATAATGACATTATTTGACACTTCAATACTTTACACCCGTGTAATATACAAAATAAATTTCTCAGTTTGTGACCTGTTTTTAATTACAGATACAAGGTTTATTTTAAAGCCAAAAGTTTTGGAAAATATGAACTAATCCAGAAATTGAGACAATGCTTTGATGATCCAAAGTGGATTCATTTTCAGGCTTTTGGATCATTACATAACACAAACATGTTTAATCTCAAGCAGCTCATCTGACAGATTGCTGGTGGCAGGTAGGCGTGGCGTCATAGACTGTATTGTCACCGGCAATTTTATGTATGTTTGATCTCTGTTGCTGCCTGGAAAAGGTTTTAAGGACAAGCCCCTGCAGTCTCAGTTTGCACAATCACTTCCTTTTATCACTTGCATCAATGGATACAGATGGGAATTTAGCATGTATGGTGCTACATTGCAGATTATCTCCTGCTGAACTTGGGAGAGAAGAGCAAGGAATGGCAAATTATAACACATAAAAGTGTAGAAGTTTCTTGCTCAATCCCCTAATGCTGAGAATCAATGTAAACCAGCCTTGACTTTCAATTTTCTTTATTCATAGACTGTCCTTGACATTTTTACTGACCCATATAAGTATAATTCTTCAAGATGCACCATTCCTAATGTTGATATGATTATTAATACTACTATTATTATTATTATTATTATTATTATTATTATTAATAATAAAAAAAACATATAATACATATAAAAAGAGCAATATAGACAAGAAGTATAACCTATATAAAATAATTTTCTATAAAAAAAATAAAATACTTCCAGCAGCTATTATACTATATGTGTTTTTTAAGGCAACTAGAATAATTTTTAAGTAGCAATTCTATATTTTTTACAGCAGTGGGGCAACAAAAATATATTGTTTAAATTATTATTATTTGTGTCACAGGTTGTGGTTTAGTTTGCCATTACAGATTATTTTTATCTTTCCTCATTACTTATTTACATAAGTGTCCATTCAAGCTTCATAGCATTTATTTTGCAAAAGTGTTTACTGGTGCAAAACATGCCATAACTAGAAATGCTAAAAATATTTCGATATAATGATTTATTACAAGGGATCTTAGAGATGTCCTTCCTCTTTGCCTTGGAATACTGTACCTACCAAACAGCAGTTTTTCTTGACGGAGGAAATTAATGCAATAGGGATTCAAGCCTCAGACAACAACAAATGACTTGCTCCGATCCTGCTGCTATTGCCTTCTATATGTCTGTGCACTTGTCATATTTTTAATTGTTAGAGCCAGCAATGCATATAAACATTTTCCAGAAATAATTCACAAGTAAGGGGGCACTAGAAATGCACACAAAGCATACAGTTACATAGATAAATCATATCGCAAGCCTCTTCCGACAGTTTAATATGAGTATAATCATTTCAAGAACATTTATTTCTCCGAGAGTCGTATAATAACTGGCTTCTAAGTCTTTTCCCTGCTCTACGACATACTCAATAGCTTTTATTGTATGGCATGATTTTAACAAAGGTTTCAAACTAAGAGCATGCATACCCTCTATTGTGCTTTTCCACTGAAAACCTGGGCAGCATCAATTTAAAAAATGAAATAGTTTTTGTGTATGTACCTGTAAGGCTTTCAATGCACTGGTGTTTTATTGCTTTAAAAGATGCTAGTAGAAATGTGATTGAAAAAGCATGTCAAGTGCAAAAGCACACGTGTCATGTGCCATGTCTTGGTAACTAGCATTTTTATAAGCATTGGGAGGTCACTGTGGGCACCCCCAATGCATTCACCGGTCACTATAAACTTACCTAGTTAGTTTGGAAATAGGCAGACAATCCTAACTTGGACTGTGAGATGTCATATCAGCAAACTCATTGACAGAAATTAACAATCTATATGCGTTATATATTACCCTGTATAATATACAGCTCACTCTCTGACTTTTCTATACCAAACAGTGACTTTTATACCAAAGTTGAGTGACATCACAAGCCTTTTTATGATGTAAATGAGTCACATGATTAGCCTAGTAAGCTGTTACATCTCAACCCAGGGGCTCACGGAGCATTTTTAAGGGGGGGTTTCCTCTCCACTAGAAAAAACAAAAACAAAAGCAAAACCGAGAGAGCTGCGGCTCAGTTTAGGCAGCACTGTACTATACAGCAGATGCAGCGCTGTCAAAGAAGCATCCTTGGCGGTGCTGTATACAATACAGCACCGCCGCGGACGCTTCTTTGACAGCACCGCAGCTGCTGTATAGTACAGTGCTGCCATATAGGGCACTTATTTAGCGGAGGGGAGGGGTTTCTGGAGACTGCGTGTGCCACTGCAACCTGCCTGCATTTCACTATTAAATGTACGGTTTCACAGGCTTTCTTAGATTGGAAAAAATAATTCTCAATAGACTCTAACCTTAGCTCCAATAAAGGTGTTTTGAATTTTTCATGTCGACTGTGACCTAAAACCACCCATGTGCAGTTCATGGACGTGGGTTAAACATTTTCAGACATACATATATCCACTCAATTATGCTGCAATGCCTGCTGTCACAAGAAAAATTTCAATAACAAACAATCCTTGGTAAGAATAAAGCACAGTTCTTTCACAACTGACATAGAACGTTTCTAGTAACTAGAAGTGTGTCTTTTAATAATATTAGTATCTTATTTGAGCCTGTAATTAAGTTGTTTATTCTTGGAGATGTGAAGATTTTAAGACTAGTGCAGTGACAGGCTTTCTCTGTACTTAGTTTTATGTGTCATTTCTCTTGAGTGCGGGAGCAGTTGTAAGACTCCTAAGTGTTCTTTCCTAGTTCGTAAACATACAATTGTGCTGGTCGTACTGTGAGAATGTCATGTATGTATTGATGCGTGGTCAGGGACATTTTTTCCTCTTTATTGATTTCCTTGATAATCATGGGTAATGAATAACTACTATTTGTATATGAGGTTTTTTCTTAGAAACATTTTTCATCAATAAGCATTCTAGTTTGCTAGGTTTTCTACTCTGTGTGCTCAAAGAGCTACGTGTTCTTCATACATTTCCAATGATTATTTTTTCCATTCTTACATCTCTAAAAATAACTATATTTGTTCCTTATTTATAGCAAGCAATAGTTTTATTTACCTCCCTTTTGCTGAATAAGTAAGCTAATATTGTGTTTGAATACACAGCATTATAGCTAGGTGGACCAAATAAATTATTTCACAGAATTGTTAAAGGGAAAATAGCTAATATACAATTATTCGCAAAGGTAGGTTTCTAAGTCAGCGCTACTAATATGTAAAAGTCCAAATTTTGTCTTTGAGAAATACAATGGAGGGCAATAATTAACATTTTCATCCTTTCATGGAGTAACATATCAGCCTCTGATATCTGAGCCCATCATTTTCTCACCTTGAACGTAATGTGCCTGAAAAAAACAAAAAAGACACACATGCCCATATTCAGCAACGAGCGGATGTGAAGATACATCTGGTGATGAATACAGATCTAGGTCCGCTCTTCTCTAATAGATAGGACATTACATCAAAGGTCCAATACATATGTTGAATATCATGAAGCAAATTAATAAAATTTCAATTAATGTCACCTGTTAATAATATAGTCATTAATGACAAAACATTAAAAAAAAACATTGCAATCTCAAAGGAGTGCCCCGTTTTAAAGAACTAAATGGGGGCTTGGACACTTCATATCTCTGGCAAGCTCTACACACCTCCTGAGTGATCTCCATCATACCTGGCATCAAATACTGTTTTTGTAGCCAATGAAGAGTCTTGACCACTCCCAGATGTGATCCCCGTTCTGAGGGTCTCTTGATTACTTTCCAGTGAGAGAAGGGCAGTTCAGCAAGAACCTCCTTCCAGGGCATTTAGCACTAGCTCCACCTTCATCGATCCTATCACCTGGAGAAGATGCTATGCAACCATTCGTGTTAGTCAGCCAACATGGGCTTCCTTCCATCAAACTTGGGCAGATGTGTCACTGCTGCTTCCACAGCTACTCTGGCAGGGCGGACGGCCAACAAGCTTATGGTGCTGCTGACGTTGTCCATGATCTCCTTAAGGTAACCTGTTGACTATGTCAAAAATGTAATTAGACTTACCTAATACCAATCTGATCACCCACCAGTCCTTCAGCAACAAACTCTCCCACACTGCTTCAGTCTAGGGGAGAGAACACAACAATTAATTAGGTGCAATAATGCAGAGTGAAAGTAAGGGGGTGGCTGTCCGATGTGATGATCAAAAGGTAGAGACACTCTCCATTCTACTCCGATTGCCAACACATCAATTTGGTCTGAGCCTGAAGATCGGGCTTCAGATATTGCCCCAAAGTTTACAGACATGGTGGGCCTAGGAGATGGTTGCCAGATGGCTTTACCTGCCTCCAGCTGTCTCCAACAGTTTCCCCGAAATCTTTAGTCTTGTTCTCCTGGCTGCCGCTGTTCACACGGGCCTGCTGCTGCATTTTCTTGTGGATTCGATGTCTTCCTGCTTGATCCCGACGCCTTCTTGCTTGACACATAAATGTTGTCTCCCAGGAGCTCCTTCCTGGTCTGTGTCTATCTGAATTCACTTTCAAGTGCTAAATATCAGCCTTCACCAGGGTGCTGGGTGATAACGCGGCATGCACTGATTTGCTCACCGTCCTAGGCAACGATTGGCTGACAGAGAGTCATTTCCAATGCGCTGTCATGCGTTGCTGAAAGGGGAGAAGGCTTGCCTGAATCCTAATTTCATCACGTAATTAAATCCTCCAGTATTACCGCAGCAGCAGTGGGACCAAGGTATCCCTCCTTGAACAACTAAATCAACAAACAAAGGTGTCCCAATTGCGCTCGCAGCAATATGGATATAATATATCAAATATGACAGAACAAAATGTACAAATTGTTGCTACTAATCCAAAAAATGATATTGCACCAGTGTGGAGGAAAAACCAGAAGATTAATCTAACTAAAAACTGCATATGTTATTGCTCTTAAGTAAGGGAATGCTGCATGGGGGCAGGTAGCACAAATACACTGTACACAACAAGTAAGTCAATATGACAAAAAGTTGATGTAACCAAAAAGCTGTTTTCTACATTTTGTATTATATCCATATTACTGCGAGCGCAATTGGGACACCTTTGTTTATAGATAATAAGTATGTGTCTGATATCGATATAACTAGAATGTATTATAAATTAATATATCCATAAATTCACCACATAGAGAATCCATTTGCACATTTGTCAGTATAAGACATATTGCAAACTTTTTATGCCACTGTAGTTTTGAGAGATCATTTAACTTGTATATTGAAATTGAAAATAAAACGAGTGTAAGGAAGTGTCTTTAATCATTACCACTGGGTTGCAACTCCAAAACCTCTGCATCCTACAGAAACATAGCATCATAGGATCTCATATAGAGTTGGATTAATGGCTGTTTAATTTGCATATAATATGCATTTCCGTGCTGCGTAAGCACACAAAAAATACTTACTCATGCCTCTGTATGCAGATATAATCTTATACACCTTAAGACTGGAAAGGCATAATGGCAGAGGGAAGAGACAGGTGAGTTTGGGCTGACTACAGTAAGGAAGTATTCACATAATTGCAACTGAAGTAGACTCCTATATATACCTGCCAGAACTCGTATCTGTTGTGGGTGCTGGTGGGCCTGTACAACAAGATGATGATGATGATGACCAGCAGCAATAACAGGATGCTGCTGATTGGATACTAAATAAAATTACAGATTCCACAGGCGCACTATTCAAAGATGCAGCTACTTCTCCTCAAAGCATTTATACCCATAAATGCTAAAATAACGCAATAACACAAGAAATAAAGAGGATAAGATATAACACTTTCTCTAAACATCAAGGTGTTGATGTTTAGAGGAAGCTCTATATCTTATCCTCTTTATTTCTTGTGCTGCTGATTAGATATTTGCTGATTCAGTTCCCCAGCTGATACTACTTAATTAATTGGTGTGACTACTATTATATATGTAGTCATACCCGTATATAAACATTACTTAATTGATACTTCTATTTGGACTGTAGTAAGAAAGGATTTTAAAGCGGAAAATTAACAGATGTTTATTTTTTATTTCTTTTCACTCAATTTATTTGGATTTAATTTGTGTTTGTGTTTAATTATATTTTTTATGGTAAATGTGACTTTTGCATTTATTATTAACATTGTTGTGACACTATTTTCCATTGGGTATATGACACTTTATTACTTTATTATATTGTGTACAAATAGGGTAATATGACTTGCACGTTTACTACTAGCCATGTGAAGCCACATATCTACTCTTTCTCTAGGCTACATTTGTTGCTCCTGACATAAACCTGCATCACATGATTTTTTTTTCATTTTTATGCATCCCAAGATTATCTATGTTAATTTTTTGGAGAGTACATATACAGTATACATTTCCATAATGTGCTTACGTACCAGAATTATTCCATAACTTGATTTAAATGTATCTTATACTATTGGCCCCTTATGCTTAGAAAGGCTGAATGGGGGGGTGGGCAAATGTAAGTTGAGTACAGAAAGGGCATGTACACGTAAGTGTTGCAGAGCCCCTGGAGATCTACCTAATGAGACACATGACAATCAACACCCTTCCCAGGCTGGCTATACACCCTATCTGTCAATCTAAGCATCCTACTCCCTGGCCAAACCAGTCATCCCGCTCCTCAGTCAGACTATGGTCCCTGGTCAACACTCCCTCGTGCACTAGTTAAAAGAAATGTATAAAATGAATGTGACATAAAGCTGTAAAAAAACAGAAGACATGGAGGGCTCACAATCTGCGAGTGGCTTACTGTATACTGCGCCTCGCAGACTGTTATGTGGAACATTATAGAACACCATACTTGCCTACGTGGAGGCGGGTGGGAGTTTGCAATGGAGCGGGGCATGTCAAGTTGCATCATTTTGACTCCACCCTGCGACAAAATCAGCATTTTGCTGCGGGGCGGGGACAAAATTACAGGATTTGATATGAATCGTGCCATTGAGGCCCATCGGAGACAGGATGCGGGAAACTTACCTGCTCTTCCGGGAGTCTAGGAGACATACCCGGAATTCGGGAGTCTTGCAGACATTCTGGGATAATAGGCAAGTATGTAGAAAACTTTAGCATGATCAACAAATTTAAAGATTGCAGTACAAAAATCCAATTTGAAGTTTACCTCAAGTTTATAATTGCCTGGTTCTGGGTACCTTTTTAAAGTCCACCAGCATAAGACACAGTGGTCTATTAAATTAAAAACTAAGTTCATTTAGCACATTCCTTGTATTTCTATAATGAATGTTCAGTCCTTTCTTGTTTTAACAATCTAAATGCTCCCTTGTAACCTCCATTTTTTTCTTATTTAACCACATCAGTTATTCCTAGAAATATTATTGCCATGTAGCATATACATCCAACAGTATTTATGTAAGGTATTTCTCATTTGATCGTTGTGTTTTTATTTAAGAGGACACTTTCCCAATCTGCAAGCTTTATGCTTCTCTGAGCTGATTAAAATGTTAAAATTTAGTTTTGTAGTTACCATACAATATATTTTATTGACATTTATGTCAAATATTACCATATTGTGGTACTTATTCTCTTAATGCCCCTAACCAGTACATTAGATATAATGGGACTTATGCAGAGTTGTATGCATTTACATTTGGAATGTAAGCAGGTAAATATGCATGCATGAAAAAGCGCATTTATGTGCATATACTCAGTAAAATGCATTTCAGGATGCATCTATCTAGTATATGCACCAGGTTTACACCAGAAACAACAAGCATGTATACTTAAGTACCACGATAGCAAAACGAAAGTGTAGAGAAAGGGTAGGGGTAGCATAGAGATAAGACATGTTGGTGTAAGTAGTAAGTGCAAAATCATTAAATAATGTGAATAGACTGCTGTGACTTCATATAGTATAGCAGCCATACTCATGAATTATGTACTATCAGTTTTCAGTGGGAGGGGTGATAGCGTAATGGGCTAATCACAACCGGGTAGCTAAACTGCTAATTGTCATGTTCAGCACATATGTTTGCATTGGCCCTCAAGCACACACAAGTGATACAACTCCTATGTGTTTCTTTATTCTGGTCTATCTTAGTTGCATTTCTGAAACCATGCACCTACTGTACTCAGTTAAAGCTTGCTTGCCCCTTCCTCCCCCCATTTCCTCTGCAAGTGTAGGGAGTCGTAAGCATTAGATGCAAATGAATCTGCATATGGACATATGCATAATCACTTTTGATGCATATAAGCAGTATGGAAATGCATATTTTATGCAAAAAAACCACCCCCAGATGTACGCCCAACTCTGCATGAGCCCCAATATTGAGTAATTTTAACTGGATTTTGGAGGATTTGGGAAGCCGTTGGAGGGAAGTGGTACAGTAGATGTGGAGTGGTGAGAGAGAAAGATCAGTCTTGCCCCAGCATTTAAGATAGAGTTAAATAGGTATAGATGTGCACGGGGAATGTCAGGTAGGAGGATGTTGCAGTATTTAAGGCAGAAGATAATGTGAGACTGGATAATAATTTTGGTGGCATCTTGGGTATGAAAAGGACATATTCTGCAAATATATTTAAGGTATATTAAAGATTAAAGTCCATAGGACTTGGAGAGAGACTGTATGTGAGGAATAAAGCATAGGGTGGAGTTAAGTGTAACCAATGTAGCAGCCTTTGTGGTGTTTGAGGGGAGCTGGGTGAGGGAGATTTGATGAGAGATGGTGACTAGGGGAGGAAGGAAGATGACAATCTCTCTTTAGGACATGTTGAGTTTTAGGTAGCATTGGGACATCCATGTGAAGATGGCAGAAAAACAGTTAGTTACATGAGATAGTACAGAAAGGGAAAGGTCTGGGGAGGACAGCAGGATTTAGGTGTCGTATGCATAGTGGTAATACTGGAGACCAAATATGTGAGTTAGTTCCCCAAGAAAAGATGGGTACAGTGAGAAAAGCAGAGAGCCAAGAACAAAGTTTTGTGGGACCCCATCAGATAGTCATAGTGGAGGGGAGTATATGCCAGAGGTAGAGACACTAAAGGAGCTGTTTAATAGGCATGAAGTAAGCCAGGAAAGAACTGTGTCATGAGGACCAATGGAGTGAAGGTTGTGCAGAAGAAGAGGGTGATCAACTGTGTTGAAAGCAACAGAGAGTTGCAAGAGGATAAATATGGAGAAATGACCCTTAGACTTTGCTGAAAGTAGATCATTGAACACTTTTGTGAATGCAGGCTCATTGGAGTGTTGGGGAAGAAGTCTGATTGCAGTGGGTAGATAATGGAGTGAGAGGAAACTGAGGTAGGCAGTTTTACACAAGTCGCTCTAGCAATTAGGAAGCAAAGGTGAGGACTGAAAAAGGGCAGTAGTTGGAGAAAGAGGCTGGGATGAGAGATGGTTTCTTTTGGATGGTTCATTTTGGATTGGTTAGATGAATGCGTGTTTAAATGTGGATGAAAATGTGCTACTGGAGAGAGACAGATTGAACCTAGAGATGGACTTACTGTCAGAGTTTGAGCAAAGAAGTTGGGAGGAAATAAGGAAGAGGGAGCTTGTTTTTGCGGCAGAAAACTAGAGGCTTTTAGGATAAGAAATAAGTGAGCCAGAGAGAAAGGTTGTCAAGGAATTGGGAAACTGGACCTTGAGGAGGTGATAATGACAGCAGCATGAAGGCAGAGAGGAGACAATAAACAGATAGCGTGGACGTCAAAGGATGAGAAAGAGAGGGAGGTTTCTGGGGTATGACTTGGAAGGTGTACTAAGAAGTCTGTAAAATGCCTACTCCACCACATTGTCTGTTTCTAGATCTGGGTGTGTAGCTGGGGGAAAATCCCCTGTTGGAGAGATCCACAGGGGATGTAGTGTCAGAGAAGTTAAGCCAGGTTTCTATAATGGAAAGGAAGTTGAATGATTTTGAAATGACTAGAATGTGAATGGATGTGAGATTTGTTCCAAAGTGACCAGGAAAAAGGAGAGACTGTATTTGAGATATGTGAATAAGCTTGAAGGGATTGTAAGTATGAGGTGGATGGAACACTTCAGGGTATAATGAGGAGTGTGAGCAGATAGTGGTAATTGCACGGTGCTCAGGTTTAGATGAGATGTCACCAACATATTGCCTTACACATGCCCACATCTGATTTTGGGAACTGCAACCAAAGAATAAATGTGTGTTTACTTTTACAGGATTGTAGACCGGACTGAAAAAGTATATACTGGAAAAAAGAAAAAACATCACTGCAAAGTCCAATCTTCCACAAGGGTGAGTAGGATTTGAGCTGGTTTGTGGGGGAAAACAAAATTACAAAACAAAATTACATTTTCGCATGTCAGCACATATCTAGGGGCATTTAATAGCTTCAGTCATGAATACACCTGGTTCTTCCTCTCAGAGAATGCAAAATGTTGCATCCCTTAGCTCTACCCCTATGTGTAGACATGTTTGAAGTAGGAGGGGCTCATCCAACATGTAGCCAATATGAGCATCTAAACATTAAAACAGCACAGACTAGTGATGTGAAACTTCTGTCAAACTAATGAAAGAAGAAGAGGCCTATATGCAAAACAATGTTCATACATTCAACTTGAAATGCTTATATGCAAATTAAAACAGCCTGTAGCAAAATGAATAACCCCATCAATCTATGTGCCGTAAGTAGAAATCATAAGTAATATCTATATTGTTGAATGCAGGATACAGTATAATAATACCAAGTAATAGGCTCATTCAAAAGATAATACATAGTTTAATAAGGGAGATAATAGCTTATTGTTAGTCAGCAATAAATTGTTAGGTCCATTATATCTAATTGTAGTTCTCCCATCAGTGGATCTGTATCTATTGTCTACTGTAATGTCTCCTCTGCATGAACGTGGAAACTGTATAACACCTGATGGCTCAATTCTCATGTAATAAGTAACAAATAACATTATTATAATGGAATATTTTTACATTAGTTAGTGCACATGACACATGATATTAAGAGCATAAAATAACAGTTTCATTGTAGTTTAATATCTGTGTTTTTGTTCTCTCTTAGTGTCTACTTTGATTTCAGTTAAATGTTATTTGATTTTGTTTAACTGAGATGTAAAGTTAAAAAATGCTACGGACTGCACTATGCATTGTGCTTGTTAGGAAAAATACTCACTTGCACAATGTTTGAGGGTTTACTAAAACTTTCTTTTACAAAATTTTCCCAGAATGCTTATGACATTTTTTTTTCCAGCCAAGATCAAATAGTTACAGCTGGCAGTGACTTAGCAAAGTCCAGGGACACTGTGCTGCTGCGGAGGTGAATCCAGTAAATGCAAATAAAATTTGGTGCTTACTGGAGGTATTTAGACATGAACAGTCCCCCACTCCCAAAGGGGCATCAACAGTGAATATATCCACAGTACAATTCTATGGGTAGAATGTTATGCAGCTGTAACATATTGTCATAAGTTGTAAATCATCTAAACGGATATACTCCTTATTTTAAACTCACAAAAAGCGTAGCTGTTTTTCCTCCCCATGATTTTTGAGTTTCTCCTGTATTTACTGTTCAGCGTCTTCAGTAAAATAAAATATTGCAAAAGAAACAGCAATGTTCCAAGAAAGGTTTGCAGAGCACCTACAAAGAAAAGCGATGGTGGTAATTATTGTTTATTTGTATACCACCACCATATTATGCAGTGCTGTCCAGAGAATATTGAATCATTCACATAAGTATTATCCCACATGGAGCTTGCAGTCTAAATTCTTTAACACATATTAGGAACCATGTTTTGTCAATAGCCATTTAACCCACCAATATGTTGTTGGACTACCCTCGCAAAATTGAGGAGAACATACAAACTCCACAAAGATAGGGATCAAAATTGAACCCATGGCTACAGTGATGTGAGGCAGGAGTGCTAACCACTGTGCCACCCAAAAGTGTGTGAAACAGCTATAACAGCAGAACAATGGTGACACAAGTGGGGAAATGTATCAATCAGCCATATTTTAAATAATTTTGACAAACCGGTTTTAAGCAAATGCTGATTGATACATTTACCCCATAGGGTTAATTGGTACTTGTTGAAGAGTTTGCATTAGAAATTTTTCATTAATACGCACTGAGGACCTCATTTAGAGTCGGACGCAAAGTCTGTTTAAGAAGTGAAGGAGTGGAAGTGTGCCGCAGCTTGATAGGGTTTTACGAGTGGTAAGCAACCCCAGTTGCATCCCACTCTTAATACCCTATCGAGCTGCCAGCAGTTCCTGCAGCTAGCTAACGCTTGTACCACCTAATTTCTGCCACACAGCTTTAGCCCTGTTTTGACGTGTGTTGCGTCTGCACCTCACTGCGACTAGGATGTATTTACATGGTCACGTCTTCACAATTCCGCTATACTCCCATTCTCTCGTAGTGAGTCGCAAGCTGTCGCAAGTGTTAATTGCGTCCAAGATACAGGCGGATTTGGTGCTTTCTGCACATGCGTGATAGTGTTTTTTTGTTGGATGCGCCTAAAACGGACTTTGCGTCTGACTCTAAACGAGGTCCTGAATGTTATGAGCATTTTAGAAACTTTTAATAAAATATTTAGGCTGCTGTTTATCTATTAGACTACTAATTATCAATTGGAGCAAATTGGGGCTACTCACCATGGACTCTATCCCTAAACCAACAGTCGGAAAGGTAAATCAGCTAATCATTGCAGATTTATTTATGTATTTAGTGATAGCAATATCCACTAATGTGCAAGTTTAACTTTCGCAATTTAAATCCTCTGTTAGAAACATCAAAATCAAATATTCATAGCTAATGCAAGCTCCCTCTCTCGCACAGTGATGGCCAGAGGAAATCTAACCAAAATTATATCAATGTCACAACTTTTATATGTGATTTATTATTCTCCGATATGGCTGCCAATAAAAGAATTTGTCACAGTGAATATGCTGTTTTGGCATTTGTGACATATTACTTGCAGATTTAGATCCTAATAGAGTTTGTAGAGGTGGGATACTTTGTACAGCAAAGGGTTATCAGAATATATTTCTACTTGTTTATAAAACGTTTTAGGTATATGGGATTTTTGGGTTTGTAAAATTTAGAATTTGAAAAAACGAAAGGTATCCTGAATTGCACAGTTTAGAGGGAAGGTATTTATGGGAGAGGTACAGGACATAAAGATGTGTCAGTTGTATAAATATTATGTTGTATGTAATGTTAAGTTGCTTTTTAAATTTTTGTAACCCTGTGAGTTCCCTTCCCCACCTAGCCCAAGAATGTCTGTTAGTGTATACGGCATTCTGGGGCTTCAAATCCCTTGCAGTGTCGGCTATCAGTTAGCTGGTAGCTCTCAGCTGACCACAGAGGGGAGTAGGAGTAGCATGGGTGGCAGCAATATGGAGCCTGGCAGTTGCCAGGCCTGCGGCATCCGCTACCCCCTGTAGTTATGCCAATGATAAAAACTTTACATATGAAGAAGGTTATTAATACTTTAAAGTAACATTAAAAAAGGCCTTTTTGAATACATTAGCTAAAATATATTATATACAAACATCACCTACTGCATTATGTGCCTGTGTAAAATGTAAAGCCATTCAGCATTCAATCATTTCATTAACATTGTGTGAAATTGGTTCATTTTACCCTGTAAAACACCTCATAAGTCTCTTAGCAGAGACCATTAATCATGCTAAATGGTACAGAGGTTTATGTGATGTCTGGGTGCGACCACCAGTCTTTGACTCTGGAGAAAATTATTTCCTCTGGGTGAAAAGCTGAATTTTCCTAATTAAGCCACTTAGTTATCAAACCACGCTTATTCAGTAGCAACTATTGATTTTCAAAAACTGTATATAGTGAGAAAGGACTGGCCGTTAATCCTTGGCAATAAATGAAAATCCATAAATAAATTACTAAGAGCAATTGGAATTCAGGGCTTACTCAATAATGGAAGGATATTTCCTATACATCATTGGAGTCTTTAGCAATGCATAATGCCTTCCATTCTATTATTTGTGCAGTATTGTTTTTATTAAGTTAGTTTCAGAAAAAAAGGATGGGTGTTAACGATTCATGCCAATCATGCAGTCCTTTCACGAACAGTTAAAAATCACACAAATAGAAATAGAAATGTTTAATAATTTTTTCCATAAAATATTTAAGCTTTAGTAATTACAATTTACTCAGTGTTTAATTTCGTCATTCAGATATTTCTTTATTATTATTTATTGTTATGAAAGAAGCATTATAGGCTTATTTTAAAGTGTAACTCTAGCTTAGACACAGTAAGACTGAAATTTTTCTAAACCCAATCAATATCCATGTGAAGGCTGTGGCAGATTCTGGAGGGGGGGGGGGGGCGATTGTCCGATTGATCCCCTCCTTTCCCCCCAGCAGCACAAGCATACCTTTAAATTGTCAATATGTCGATCAAAGGGGGCAGGTCCAATTGGGACCAGTCAATCAGAATGAAGGTGGGGCGTGACTATGCTAAATCGCCCCCCCTAAAATAAAGTCTAGGCCCGCCCCTATGTGAAAGCAGCTTATCAATTTACTAGATGACATATTTGATGCATAAAGCAACAGGTGGAGCACATTTCTTTCACACATGCGGTATGATCATGGCCGCCTAGAGGAATCTCAGACCCCGGTACAGCAACTTCTTTTGACCTCTTCATAGATACTTAGGGCAATCGCTGAAGGGGGTATAAACATATTGTGTTGAGGACTTGGCCACACCACCCACCACTTTGGGGCATGACTGTACCTCTTTAGGAGCAGTAGAGTGGCTTAGTGGTTAGAACTTCTGCCTCACAGCACTGAGGTTCCTGACCAGGGCCTTATCTGTGTAGAGTTTGTATTGTCTCACCGTGTTTGCATGGATTTCCTCCCACACTGCAAAAACACACTAGTAGGTTAATTGGCTGCTATTAAATCGACTTTAGTCTCTCTCTCAGTCTGTGTGTGTATGTTAGGAAAATTAAACTATAAGCTCCAATAGGGCAGGAAATGATGTGAGTGAGTTCTCCGTAAAGTGCTGCGGAATTAGTGGCGCTATATAAATATATAATGATGCCTAGTGCATAAGGGAAGCACTAGGCTACCCCCTATAGTCCTACAACAAATCCCTGCATTGCCACTCTTCACATAAAAATGTTAGTAATACACAGCAGGCCAGGGCATTTGTACTACCCTTCACCCCTCTAGTCACCCCTGGGTGTAATCAAGCAACTCACCAAGTTTTGTCAATTCAAATGCATTTGTTCCATTTGTATTGTTAACTGCTTGCCCTCTTTTATCTAACAAGAGTACGGGACCTTCAGACGACAAGGCCAGAGTATACTGTCACAGGTTTGTTTGAGCTGAAGGCTACTTTCTGGTATTGGTGCTGCTAAACTAAGATGCGCGGAGTATAACAAGCCTCTATTCTTCAACAGGGACCCCCGCAAGGAAGTTCTAGGTTCACTGCAAGAGACATGCAGGTCGCAGCCCCCCAAGTTAGCCACCAGGGAAGTAGTAGGTGAACGGACGTAGTTGTGCAATACAAAGTCAAACCGGACAGGCAAAAGAATTACCGAAGGAGCAGGCAAAAGTGGAGTCAGGAAGCCAGGGGTCAAACCAGGAGATATAGACAGACCAAAGAGGAATCCAAAAGCAGAGTCAGGTAAAGCCAGGTCAAAATACAGAAGAGCATATAGAATGCTGGAGACCAAACAGGAGTGCTGGAGCATAGGTACAATTAGATACTCTGGTACCATCTGCTTTAAAAAGTGTTTGCTAAATCCTGATTGGTGGCAGTGGGGTCAGTGATTAGGAACAGCTGACTGCCAACAAAGAGAGAAAATGAGCGTTCCATTGCCTAGCAACGGAAATGCGGAGGAACTGCACATATGCCTGCAATGCCGGGTCCAGAAGAGGGGAAGAAGAAGCGTCCTATTGCCTAGCAATGGGACGTGATAGCAGAGAAGGAAGGCAACCGTCCCTGGCACCTATCGTTCATATGGGGATGGTACCTGACAGTACCCCCACCCTTTCTTCCTGAAAAAGCGTCCTTCACGAAGTATCTCTTATGCAAACCAGCCACAATATGAGGAGCATGCACCCACGACCTTTCTTCGGAGCCAAAGCATTTCCAATAAAGAATTGAGAATGCCCACGTAGGTTGTGAACATCCAGCATGTGACTAATCTCGTATTCACTGCCAGTTGCAGTCTCAATGGGATGTGGATGGGAGTAAAATGTATTGAACATCAGAGGTTAGAGCAGGAAAATATGAAAAGTGTTGTGGATCTTGAGAGGGAGGAAGACGAAGCCTGTAATTTATGGGATTGATGATTTGAATCACTGGTCCAATAAAACGCGTGGCCAAATTTATAGAAGGCACCTGAAGCCTGAGATTCAGTGTGGAGAGCCACACCTTATCCCCAAGATGGAGGATGGGGACCAGCTTTCGACGACAGTCTGCAGAATGTTTATACTGCTGCGAAAATGTTTACATTTTTCTTGGTTAAAGCCCAAACATGAGCAAAATCACGTACCAGGGTGTGAGCAGAAACTGGAGGAGCTGGAGGAAGAGAGAATTCGGGTAGTATGGGGTGGGCACCATAGACTGTGAAGAAGGGAGAAAAAAACAGAGGAATCATGAATATGGTTGTTGTGGGCAAACTCAGCTCACGGGAGTAAATTGTTCCAATGACTTTGATTACCAGAAGAAAAACAACAGAGAAATAATTCAAGATCTTGGTTTACACGTTCTGTCTAGAGGAGAATTTCAGACCCACCCCGAAGTCTCTACAGAAATCTCTCCAAAACTGGTATATGAACTGTAACCCGCAATCAGATTTGATCTCCTGCGGACATGGAGAGGATAAATTTTGTTAATGAAGACTTATGCAACATCTTCGAAAATCTGCCCACAATTACCCAAATGGTGTAAAATCCACTGCTAGGAGGTAGATCTGTGATAAAAGCCATGGAAATCACTCTGACAGAATAGACATCCACCTCCAAAAAAAATGGTTTCCCTTTGTTGGGTTAAACAATAACTAGTGCCGATGTAAATGGTTCCTTAAGAGAGGCAAGTGGCGGGAAAGCCTCGTCGTTCAATTTTTAGAATTGGCCAACCTCCAGGTGAGAGCCGTGATGGGGCAATAAAAGTGGAGAATTGCTTGGTGAACTGCCTGTAATAATTAGCAAACCCAATAAAACGTTGCACAGCCTTCAGGCCCAGATGTTGAGGCCAATTAACGATTGCAGAAACATTTTCTATATCCATCTGCAGGCCAGAGCTGGAGACTAGGTATCCCAAGAATGGAATCTGAGGAACCTAAAATATGCATTTCTCAAGCTTACAGAAAAGTTGGTTCTGACGAAGTCGAGTAAGGACTTCCTTCACATGAGAACAGTGAGAGGTGAGATCAGAAGAGAAGATCAAAATATCATCCCAATATACCACCACCAAACTGCAAAGAAGATCCTGGTAGATTTAATTAATAAAACATTGGAATACTGCTGGAGTATAACAAAGCCCAAAGGGCATGACTAGGTACTCATAGTGTCCATCACGGGTGCTAATGGTGGTCTTCCATTCGTTTCCCTACCGGATATGGATTCGATTATAAGCTTCACTTAGGTCCAGATTGGAGAAAATTTTGGAAACACTAATCCGATCAAGCAGTTTGGTAATGAGAGGGAGAGAATACTTGCTCTTAATGGTAATGGCATTCAACTGTCGAAAATCAATGCAGGGGCGTAATATTCCATCTTTCTTTTTAGCAAGAAAGAAGTTAGTGCCAGCAGGAGGTGAGAACTCTTTGATGAAACCACGTTGGAAGTTCTCTGTGATGTACTGGGACATTGCCTGATTATCAGGGAGCGAAAGGGGATAAATCTTTCCCCTGGGGATGGGGTTGCCCGGTCTCAAGTCAATAGGACAATCCCATGGGTGATGCGGAGGAAGAATCATGGATGCTGCTTTGCAGAAGACATCCTGAAAGGAGGCATAAGGTGCTGTGAGCACAGGATGAGAAGAGAGAACATAGCAAGGAATGGTGGGTATACCAGGCTTCACAGTAGAGACATATTTCTTGAACACTGAGGGCCCCAAGAAGTAACTTGAGCAATAATCCAGTCAAACTGAGGTGCATGAATCCTGAGCCGTAGGAGACCCAGAATAACGGAATTTATGGATTGCCAGAAACTCGATCCATTCCTTATGAAGAACTCCTACCATCAGCCAAATGGAGCATGAGACCCTGGAGATGGAAACATTGGTGATATGATTCCAATCCACAACAGTGATGAACAGTGCCTGAGGCAAAATTCGGGTAGGTATATGGAGTTGCGAAGTCCACAAAGGCAGAAGTTATAAAGGGGCGACAGGAGTGTAGAGAAATAGACATCAAGAAATCTGGTTCAGCTGAGTTATAGGGAGTGGTAAATTTGCCTACTAGATCGGCCTTCCTATTACCGACTAGGAAAAGGCATTCCTTTGTCTTTTTGGGCAATATGGTAAGAGATTACTAGATTTCCTGCAGTACAAGCAGAGATTTTACTTGAAGAGTCTCTCCCTTCTTGCGGGGGAGAGACAAGATCGCCTAATCTGAAAGGGTTCATCAGGAGGAATTGGATTCTGAAAGCGTGGAGCCAGATGTGGAATGAAACGTCTAGCAGTGTTACAAGCCGCGGCGGCTCCGGGCACCGCCGTGACTTGCTTCCTGTCTCCAAGTCTCGGCCATCGTCATGACGACCGGGACGTCATTTCCTCCCGGCCGTTGCCTAGGCAACAGCCGGACGCCAGCAGTTGTCAGCGCCACGTCCCGGCATCTAAGACAGCCGGGCCCGTGCGCATGCACTAGATAATCATAGCCCAGCTGGGCTAAGTGTTCCCTGCTGTGCAGGGCACTGTTCATTGGCCCCTGCATGTTTTTAAGGCAGGAAGGGACAAGCCCTTCCTGCCGGTTATAGTTCCAGTGTACTGCTACTAGCCTGCTTTTGTTCTTGATCTTGCTACTATTGGATTTGACTTATTGCTGCCGACCTTTGCCTGTTCCCTGACTTCGTTTGATTGCCTGTGCCCCTAGACCCTTTTGCCTGAACTCCTACATTGCTGATTTGCCTGTGACCTCTGACCTCGGATCTGTTCTCTGGATATTCTGTCTGCTGCCGGCCCTCGACCCTTGCCTGGATTTCACTCTGCTATTTACTCCTTACGCTATCGCTGGGATCTCCCCAGTCAGTGCACAATTCACGACCCTCAGCTGTCTGCGGCCAAATCTGTCCCCACCACTAGTGGCTCCAGCGAAAACCAGACTTCTGAGTAGACTCCGGGTATTGTGTTGCTGGCTGTTGGGGTTCCTAACAAGCAGAGGATCTCTCTTGTGTTCTCTACCTAAAGTGCAGATCAATCCTATAGTATAGAGATGAATGCATCAAGGTCAGCAGGATGTTTTGGGACAGCATCTCTTCCTTAATACGGTTTTCAAAGCCTGCCAGAAGATTGCCATGAGTACCTCGTTATTCAACTTCAGCTCTGATGCTAAAGTACAAAAATGAACTGCGTATTGTTCTACAGTCCCAAAATCAGGAGGCTGGAAGCTGCTGATGAGACCCAGACAGACTTATCAAATATCTTATGAAAATGCTTCAATAAACGACGAGGCATTTTGCAGGAGGAGGTCGTTTCCTTACCAGAGGGGAGAAGCCCAGGCCAGAGCTTGCCTGGAGAGCAGATAAATGATAAATTCAAACTGAATTGAACATTGGTTCAAAGAACCCCGGCTCTTCTTAGGGTCTCCGTCACATTTTCCGGTGGAGGGGGATGTAACAAAGAATTTGAGACTAGGGGTCAAACCAGGAGATATAGACAGACCAAAGGTGAATCCAAAAGCAGAGTCAAGTAAAGCCGGGTCAGAATCCAGAAGGGCAGACAGGATGCTGGAAAGCAAACAGGAGCGCTGACCGCCAACAGAGGGAGGAAATGTTCATCCCGTTGCCTAGCAATGGAGACGAGGAGGAACTACGCATGGATCCACAATGCCGGGCCCAGAAGTGGGGAAGAAGAAATGCCCCATTGCCTAGCAATGGGACGCAATAGCAGAGAAGGAAGGTGACCATCCCTGGCACCTACCGTGAGTGCGGGGACAGCACCTGACAGGTACCATCGTGTGATTAAGTTTGAACTGCACTGCCTGGGTGATTAAAAGTGATAGATTCTCGAGAAATAACTGTGCTTCATCTGTACACAGTGATGTCACCAGTTCCTTTTGAATTGATAGTTTGCATTCAATGGTGTACTCATTTGGTGCATGGGGTGCATCTGCTATGGGGACCTCAACTGTAAGCCTGATATGCATGTGAGTTTTTCATCATTGAGCGGTACATGGGGGTCGTTACTAAATGTTTGCTATGGTGCCTACAAATGTTTAGTTATGCCCCTGGTGCATTCTCAAGAACAATGGCCTCTGCATCTTGCAAAGTAGGGGATGCTTTCAAATCCCTTAGATTGTAAGCTTGAGGGCAGGGCCTTCTTACCTTTTTGTCTGTATTACCCAGAGTTGTATATTATTATGTTTGTTCCCAATTGTAAAGTGCTATGAAATTTTCTGGCGCTATATAAATAAATGTTGATGATCTTGATGATTTGCTCCGGAAACACCCTTTGTCTATCTAATGCATAACAAAACTTGTCACATGATATAACAACAGGGAGTAAACTGCTTTTGCAGTTGCAACTGCATTGCTTAGTCCTAATTACATTTGAAGATATGGCAGTCTATTTGTCATTTAACGCCACATTTTGCCCGTTAAGTATCATTCTTATCGCCTCTTATCGCAGTATTAAGAATTTAATTTTGGACCTATTTATCTATATTTTATACAAGGGACAGAGACGTGTCCCCTCAGTGATGTATTTCACAGCTTCTTAATAAAAGGGGAGACTTCTTAATAAAAGGGAGACTTCACTTCCTGTAGATACTGAACATGCACAGCGAAAATTTCCTATGTGACCTAAGGTCACATATGCACAAAGCCACTTTGGCAACAGTAAGCAGAGGGTAGAGCAGAAAGGCTGCAGTGAGGGATCTCAAGATCCCTCTATCGCAATGCTCTCCCCATAGAGGAGAATGGCTAATGCCATCTCCAGATGGGTTAGCTACGCTTTTTAGAGCTTGTTAAATAGCCCCAGACAGCAGTCCCCATTGAAAATTATGAGGACTTTGGTGTAATGTGAAACTTAGCCTAATGCATAAGATATCTGAGATATCTCCTGCATTTGGCTTTTGTTAGCTAGCTAGGTTACTTAGAAATGCCTACACCATGCGGAAAAAGAAGTTTATACATGATTTATGGCTTAATAAATAGGCCCCTTTGTGAAGGCTTAGAGCTCCAAGTAGCACTTTCCTCTGAATGGTGGCCAGGCGGGGTGCACGGTAACCCAGCCATGGGTGAGCAAGTAGCTTTACCAGGTTCCCAGGCTTAACAGCAGTAAAGGTAGCAGGCAAGCAAGCAGATCCCTTCCCATGATTGATGGAAGATTCCCTGGCTTCTCCTGAGCCATGGAGGTAGCGGGGAGGAGGTTGGTAATGCCATGCTGAGATTGCGTTATCTTTTCAAGACAAGTAGCAAACAGTCACAGTTTTCATTACTTGATAAATTGACAAATCTATGGTGATGACAATAATTGGCGAAAACTGTATTAATGTCAGAGAAATTTGTGGTTTCACTGGTCTTAAACTTTTGATTAATTTGTCGACAGCTGTTCTACTGCAAAAACAGGTTATCTGAATGTCAGCCCTATCACAACATTATCTGCCCCTTATCCCTGGGATTTAATTCCAGGCACATTAGCAAACGTGTTGATATCAGTAATGAGGGTAGTCATGTATATGAAGTACATATATGTCCATCTCTAAAGAGAAAAAGTTCACCTTCTAAGTACTGTTAGAAAGGCAAACAATCATGAGAGTATAGGTTGTAGTGTTTGGTTGGTTATGATCAATTATAATCGTTTTTATTATATTTCCTTAAATAGCCCCTTTAGATAAGTACAAAAACAGCATGAATTTTAATAATCAATTTTCAGAACATTTGAGGGTGATATAAAAATGCCAATTTTTTTTCTCAAAAGAAATGAATATTCAAAGATGTGCTGACTACTCTGTGAAGGACGTTAACAGAATAATTATTAGGATTAATCGCTTTCAATTTTCCAGTTGTCCTCTTTGCTCTGTATGATTGTGCTGAGATGTACTGTACAGAATACATCACACACTGTCTAATTACACAATTGCTAAGATTAGCTGTCTTAATACCGCACAGTGAGGTGTTAGATGAAATGATTTCCCATCTTGCTGTTGAGGTTTATGCACTGAGGTTAGGTCAGCCTCTCACATATCTGTCTCTGTATTATATTAGATGTATGGTATATTACTAAACTATAATCGGTTATTCAAACAGGATTATAAGGACAGAGCCGTAACTGCTCAACACTTCAGTTTATGTACAAAATGTAATACACCTTTGTATTGAAAACTATACTGATAAATTGTGAATTAAAAAATAAAGTTTTAGTGCATAGAGAATAATTATACCACTCATACACAGGTGAACGACACCATTCCACTTTTTGGAGATATGTCCATACAGAAAATTTCCACAGCAATTTGCATAATCTTTGTCTGTGATAGAACTGCATATGGCAGCAAAGTATTATTGTTTTTGTTATTATTGTTATCCCAACATTGTGCTATTCTTGCATTTTGATTACTCTCTCAGTTTAGTGCAATATTATTTTTTTTCTATGAAATAGTGTTCTTTCAAGCCCCACTAGGTTATAAGACAAAAGAAACATCAGTGTTGTCTTTATTTCATGAGTCACATTTGAACACATGAATCTTAATTACATTGGCAATTACACATTACCATACAAGGCAATGAATCTGATGCCACAAAAGAAAAGTAATAGCGGGCGGACGATCTCTGAGGTAAGGTGAGGCTGAAGGAAAGGACGCTGTGGTTGGAGAGTGGGAGGGCTAAATTAGAGAAAGAGCAGTAGCGGGAGAAGACAAGGTCAAGGGAGTGTCACAGTGGGTGGGAGATGAGGTCCATTTGGAGAGACCAAAGGAGGAAGTAAGTGAAAGAAGTTTATTGGCAGAAACAGTGGGATTATCAATGTGAATGTTGAAATCTGCTGAGCCAGGCAACAAAGTTGTCAAGGAATTGGAAAACTGGACATGGGGGGTGATCAATGCCAGCAACACAATGGTGGAGAGGATAAAATAGACGGATAGTGTTGACTTCAAAGGAAGACAATAAGAGGCAGGGTTCAGAGGGTATGACTTGGAAGGTTCAACTTAGAGAAAGTAGAATGTTTACTCCACCACCATGTCTATTTTCGGGTAAGGGAGTATTGCTGAGGGAGAGTCCCCCATAGGAGAGGGCTGCAGGGGATGTGGTGTCAGAGGAGGTGAGACAAGTTTTTATAATGACAAGGAAGTTGAAGGATTTAGAAATTAATAGATAATGGATGGATGCAAATTTGTTATAAACAGATTTGGCATTCCACAGTGCAAAAGAGAATGGAAGAAAGGGTAGTGGAGGCATGGGGATAAGGTTGGTGGGATTGGAAGTATGGGATGGATGGAAAGTTTTGGAGTGGAGCAAGGACCGTAGGCAGATAATGAGGAGATTGTACGGGGCCGAGGCTTAGGTGAGACATCACCAGCAGCCACGAGAAGAAGCAGGGTAAGAAAGAGGACATGTGAGGAGGATTTGTGAGAGTTAGGTTTATTTCTGTTTATCTAGGCTACTGAATGTGGTGGTTGCTCCTGTATTAAGATAAGTGTCTCACTGGTTAATTGTATAGCAGATCCTTCAAATTTTCAAAGAACTCCAGTGTTTGTTGGTGCACAGACTTCACTGTTCATATGGTTACATGTATGTTAAGATGTGTGTGATTCAAAATACATACCTGGGAACAAAAGTGTGCTGATGTATATTTGTGCATTTGCAATCAATTATTTTTTACATTCTTCTCTAAGTCACCGTTTATGCGTGTATGAAAAGTATTACATCAGTGCTGGCATTACAATTATGCCTCATTCTTTGTGATTTTCCCACAAATGTCTCCGCTAGAGATTCTGGACCATGTTGACATGATAGCATCACGCAGTTACTGCAGCTAAACATTCTTGCTGCAAATTTCCTGTTACACCATATCCAAAGATGCTCTTTTGGATTGAGATCTGGTGACTGTGGAAGCCACTGAACTCCTTGTCATGTTCTTGGAACCAGATTGAAATGACGTGCTTTGTGACATGGAGCGTTATCCTGCTAGGAGTAGCCATTACAAGATGGATAGACTGTGGCCATAAAAGGATGCACATGGTCAGCAACAATATTGAGATTGGTTGTGGCATTTAAATGATGGTCAATGTGTATTAAGGGGCCTAATCTGTGCCAAGAAAATATTCCTCACACCATTAAAACACCAGTCTACACCACTGATACAAGGCAGGATGAATCCATGAATTCTTGTTGTTTACAAGAAATTCTCACCCTACCATCTGCATGTCACTGCAGAAATTGAGAATTTTCAGACACACAAAGTTTTTCCAATCTTCAAATATAAAGTTTGGGTCAGTCTGTGCCCATTGCAGCCTCAGTTTTATGTTTTTAGGTGACAAGAAAGGAACCTGGTGTGATTTTCTGTTGCTGTCGCCCATCCACTTCAAGGTTCAACGTGCTGTGCATTCAGAGATGCTCTTCTGCATACCAATAGCGTAACAAATGGTAAATTGAGTTACGGTTGCCTTCCTGTCAGCTTGAACCACTTTGACCATTCTCCTCTGACCTTTTCAATTAAGAAGGCATTGTTGTCGTTCAGTGGAAGTTTTTTCGTTTTGCGCACCATTGTCTGTAATCTCTAGAGACTGTTATGCTTGAAACCTAGGAGATCATCAGTTTCTGAAAATGTCAAACATCTGACACCAACAATTATTCCACATTCAAATTCACTTATATCACATTTCTTCCCCATTCTGGTGTTTGGTCTGAACAGGACTGAACCTCTTGACCATGTGTGCGTGCTTTTATGCATTGAGTTGCTGCCACATGATTGGCTGATTAGATACTTGCATTAGCGAGCTGGTGTTCAGGTGTACCTAATTATGTGGCCACTAAATATATGTTGGTTTACAAATGTGACTGTATATTGCAGGCCTAATTAATTTTTGGCCATAAGTCCCGTTGCGTGATTTTTCCTGCGTGAAATTGCTTTGTGCATGCTCAGAAATGGACTTTCCGGCAGTGAACACATTTGCATGCAATGCAAGTCCAAATGCATATGACACTTCCAACTGCCTACGATTTGAGGGGCGGAACAGTGGAGGGAAAGGGCAGATACACGTAGGCAAAGTATAGTAATGTGTGCCAAGGTCGAGCACATGCACATTCGTCCAATTCAAGCACTGGTCATCTCTTTGGTAGGTGTTTTATTTTTAAGAGTTGTCAATTTTTTTTGTCATGCTTTCTGATTGGACTTTATATTGTACATATGCATGTGCATATCCTGCAGTCTGTTCTGTCTGTCTGCATACAGCAAGCAATGTACTGCCAGAACGTACTGCTTATACCCATATTCAAATGGAAACATTACTTGAGATCCTCTTGTACTTGGATACGGGCATACATGCATACAGCTTTTATACGATTTTAAAGACGCAAATTGCGCTCATATTGTGTTCCAAGATGAATTAGGTCCTGTATATATATTGGTCATCAAAATGGATCTCTGTGATTTATATATATATTGGTCACCAGAACTGTACTTTGTGCATTATATATTGCTTACCAGAATGGAACTTGCGCTCATATTCTAACCAACAAAATGGTAATCTGTATATTACGTATTGCTTACCAGAATGGGATTTTGAATTGTGTACTACATATAGCTTTGAGCATAATGAGTCTAGTCTCCTGCCAGACTAGATGTCTCACATTCTGCACTGCATTTCCTGTGAAATAATGCAGACAAATTATGAGCTTGTAAATAACTGCTGCAATCCTGCATCGTGACCAGCTCAGAACGGTCACCAGGCAACAGACAGCCATCTGAAGGCAGAGCAAGCAGAGAAGCTGAAAGATGTCATGGGAAGAGAAACTTATCAGAAAGCAATGTTCGGTCTCCTGTGACAGTGAAAATAATTGATGTATTGCTTCCTATATAACCCCTGTACAGAGTGACCCTAAAGAAATTTTCTATAAAAAAAACAAAAAACTAACATTATGCAAAGCAACGAAATGTAGAAATTTCTATTAATAACAGTAATATTATATAAATGTAATGTGAAAAAGTTTCCCAGTTCAAGTGAATTGCATGTTGTGGTGAGATTTTGAATTCAGTGATGACAGGTCAGTGATACAGCAAGGGATGATATAGGGCAAGTCACAGCAATTAGAAAAGGGTAAATCTATTTGACTAATTCTGAATTAATTAGTGAATCTGTCCAAATTCGTCCAAAATATGCAGAACAATTTACACCCATTGGAAAATAAAGTCAAGTACAGTTTATGGCCCACAAAGAAGCAATGATTAACATATATCACATTACTATTGATATAGATATAAGGAGTTTTCAGATCCTCTGACAATTGTTCTTCTTGGACAATTCTAGCATTTTTAACTGTACTATAAGGTATATTTAGTAAACCGTGGGTTTGAAAAAGTGGAGATATTGTCTATAGTTGTCTATAGCAACCAATCAGATTCTAATTAGCATTTATTTACTATATTCTACAAAATGACAGCTAGAATCTGATTGGTTGCTATAGGCAACATCTCCACTTCTCCAAACCCGTAGTTTAGTAAATATACCTCTATAAGTCTATTCACCCTCTCTTATTAAAGCCACTTTATCTATGTTTACATTTCAGTTTAGACATCTTTTACATAGGCAATACATTGTGATATCAACTGGTGTTAAAAAATTAACTGACTGTCCCAAAACCCATTTTTCCTTTTTTTTTTACTGTATTTTTTTTATCAGTCTATCCAACCTCTCTTATTACAGCCACTTTACCTTATGAAGTCACAATATCCATTTTTCTTGTATAGACTGTCAGTTAAAGTGGTGTACGACAGGCGCTTTTAATGCTAGCACTTTACCGGCTGGTAAAGCACTGGTATTAATAGAGCTCAATTGCTCCCTTGCTGACATACTGAAGTGAAAAGGGAACACTCCTCCCCTGCCACAAGGGAGCGATTATGCTCTGAAGACACTGGGCCCCCCTTTAACTGCAATATATCAGAACAGAAGTGATTTGAGCTCTAATAACTCTAGCTAGCGTCAAAACCGTCCATCTGACACCACCATTACTCTCAATTTCTTAGTGCCTGCTGCTTCACACAATGATAAAATGATTGACAGGATCTCCTGGAATTAAAACTAAGCAGTGAGAATTATGAATCACTGATTCTCAGCCTTGAATTTGTGTGAATCACCGATTTGCTGGTAGAGTTTTAAAACACAAATTTTATTTTGATTTAGGTGCCGTATGTTGCGTAAAATCTCACTGCACATGCTCAGAGCGGCACCATATGCCAGTGAGGTCCCTTACTACAGTCTACATTGTGACTGGGCGTATGCACATAGTTAATGTACAGAAAGGGCATGTCAAGGTCGAGCTCACAGCTCACACAGCAACGTCTGAGATATGGGCATGTGAAAGGTATGTGTTTTTCTGATTCATCACTTGCACCAGCTACAGATCTGGTGTAAGTGCCGATTTGTAATGATGCCCTTCGTGTAAGCACGCTAGAACATGTGTTTGCAATCAAGAGCAACTGTAAAAATGCATTTTAAGTACAGTAGACATTTATAACATCCTAAATAAACTATTTTAGGGGGGGTTATAAAAAAAACCTTTGCTTTATTTTTTAATGTTTTGGCATTATTGATTATACTATTAACAGGTGACATTAATTTTTTTTTTCTCTGTGCATTCTTTAGGGAATTTATACTCTATATATGTATTAGACGTATTCCGCAGTCTATTGTCTATTAGAGCACAGCGGACCTAGACCCGTATTCATCAACTGATATATCATTACATCCGCTCCTTGTTGCTTACGGATGTGCGCATGCCAATTTATTAGAATTTTTTTTAAAAACGCGATTATTTTACATGCCTTAATGAATCAGGCTCTTTGCGACAAAATTCTTCTAAATCGGAGCAGGAGCAGCCATATGCAGGAGTAGCTATCTTCTCCAGGCAACAAACTGGGAGCTATCTCTAACCAGCAGGTGCAACAACACACGATAAAGCAGATAGGTGGTTTTCTATTATCAAAATAATATTTAAGCCATGGCAAGTTTATAAATAAAAATGTTAAAAATTGAGTTGTTTTTAAGAACCTATTTTACTATTCCCAAATGCCTTGTTGGAATAGGAGGGATTTGGGGACATCTCCTCTAAACAGCGCCTAATTATCCAATAGGCTGACAAATCCAGGGTTCAACTTTTTGGGGAGCCCAAGATTCTTGGGGGTTGCAAAATTGTAACAGGGAGAGACATAAGCTGAAATTAATTTGAAAATGCAAGAGAATAGTTGCCTCATTAAGATTCCTGGTACCAACATGCCCCATGACTGTGCCACCTGCACCTTAGCGACAGCTAGCCCCTTTCAGCCTGTAGAACAACAACCACCTGCAAGTAGGCGTCCCCTACTGTTGCCTAACTCCTGATCACCTGCTGAGAGAACAGCGAGAACTGAGGGCTGCCTCATTCAAGCTCCTTAAACTTAGTGCTGTTACTAACCCCGGTTCCTCTACAAGACCTAGCACCTCCTGTTGCCTGGTTCCATCAGTGTCAAAAGAAAACCAAACTAGCTACCAAGCACATCACTGTCACAGACACAGGAAAGGAAAACATTCCACTCAGCTCCTGAGCACTCTCAGTCATCATGGTGAGGGAGAACAGAGGGGTGCCAAAGTCCAAAATACATATTAAATTTAGACACAGCTGATTCAGAGTGAGACGTACACCCATTTCGTAGCGTATGTTTGTATTTTTCCACACTTTGCATGCTCAAAATCTGAATGTACAACAGCGACAATTCAGACCTTCGACTTTTTGGCAATTTCGACTCCTTAAGCCTAAAGAGGGGTGACAGGGTGTGGAAGGGGTGTTCTAACACAGACACTTATGGAGAATTTAGTAGTCGTTTGTCCATAGATTTTTTATTTGGCACTTGCAACTCCTTAAGACTGAAGAGATGTGACAGAGGAAGGAAGCGGTGTTCTAACAAACGTGTTCCTGCTGAATTAGCAAGGGTATTCAAGTTTAAGTGATGCTTCATAGCAATTACATTTGTTATGTGGGAACAGGGGCAGTTTTCCACACACTAGTAAATAAAAGACTAGTAGTTTCATGTTTTATTCATTATCTGCGGGCTAAGGATACAGACAGAGTTCAGTCTGTTCACTCTTTCACACACACACACACACACACACACACACACACACACACACAGCACAGGAACACAGGCGGAGCACCCGGGTGTAATCAATTAAGGAAACAGCTAGTGGAGTGGTTTGAAGGAAGCATAATTAACTGGGCTTGTGCTGTGGGTGGTGCGACTGATACCAGCAAGTGTCCAGTTGGGGCTGTGCTTACCTGGCCCCATCCCCTCCCCCCTCTTCCGTGCAGACACCGTTGAGGGGAATGGAGACTCTCCCGAGGACTACCCGAGACCAGTGTGGTGTGTAGGGTAAGAGTGAGTTCCTTTCCGTCCCAGGCCCCATTCATAACCCCACCTTACAGCATCAAAGCATATCTCAAGCAGTGATGTTTGATTAGCTCAAGTAGCCTGTATGAGGACAGTTACACACCAGTATGAGGTACAAGCAATCTTTCTAGACATTACAGATGGAATGATACATTACATGGGAAAACAGTGCTCTATTTATACAGATTCTGACACATGTTGGCAGGGGGTAGCCCAGCCCACTGATACTAGCTGACACCAAAACGTCTGAGATATTACTTCAGATAATTTAACATCAGGATGTGATCTAGGATTTCTCTAGAGTTGGAGTTAATGCAATTTTAAGCTTTAACAAAATTTACATCAATTTCCTAAATTAACTCTTGGTTGCATTATTTATGTAGCTCGTCTATCTTTTTAACAAGACAGGATGATAGGTAACGACCTCCTGCTGGGCATTTAGGCTAAAGCATGTGTCACTTTTGAGATGAAAAGACTTACTTTAACATATCCTGCCTTGAACAAAACAGATTTCGTCTAACCTGGTATAATAAATTAGAAATCAGTATATTCCTAATACAGATACATAACACAGTATCAATAAATGAGTACATTTGCAATTCTATAAATTGGCACCTGCGCCACCAATTGAAATACATTTCTACAATAAGTTATTTCTACGTGAACCAGCCACAGTACATGTTAGCAGTTGGACATAAGTGTCTGAGGGGTGTGTCTGCTGTCAAGTGGACACATATGCTACTCAATAAGACCTGAATGTATCTTCAATTCTGAATATGGTTTACATACACTTGTGTGGAACTTTTTCAATGACAAGTTACGCTTACACTTGCCTTCCACTCATTGATGAAGAAAGGGGGGGAGCAGGTACAAAAAATTGGGGCCCGGAAATTCTTGGGGGCCTGTCTGTGCAATGGGAGGAGCCACCAACATAGTGTGACCACGCCCTCTTCATCAGAGATGGAAGGGAACCAAGAAGTTGCTGTACTGGGGGCCTGAAATTTCTCTTGGTGGCCCTGAAGTTTTCCATTGATTTGTTGTTAAATAAAAACATAAACATTAGTGTGGGAGGGGTGAATTAAGGATAAAGCTAATTTTTGTCTACCAAACTTAGCCTGACATAAAAGATGAGAGGGGCGCTACGAGCATATTAGACAAGGGGTGGCAGGAACCCTTAATCAAGCCCTGCCTCTAAACTCTGAAAGTAACATGTCAAAATTCTAAACAATCAGTTTTAATATTCTACCAAGTTTTGCCATCACCCTCAAGAGTCGGGGTTACTATAATGTGATTTCACCAAACAGCAGGTTTTTAACCATTTGATGTTGGTTTGTAAGCCATGCTAAATGTACAAACAAAATGAGACTGTGGGCCAGATTTGCTTAGCTGCGGGTTTGAAAAAGTGGGGATGTTGCCTATAGCAACCAATCAGATTCTAGCTATCATTTTGTAGAAGGTACTAAATAAATGAAAGCTAGAATCTAATTGGTTGCTATAGGCAACATCCCCACTTTTTCAAACCCGCAACTTAGTAAATCTAGCCCTGTGTCTCTAATAGCATGAAACAAAAAAACTGCATTTGAAGTTTGACAAACTGCCACTGATTAGGTACAAAAAAATGTTGATGTTGAGAAAGAATTCCTGAAGCTGCATGCTGTTTGAGCTATCTCACCTGTCAGAAAAGGCTAATAAAAAGCAAAAAAAACCCACACAATAACTGCCGTAGCGTTATGTAACTTGTGCTGTTTGCCACTAAGTGGGCCAAACAATGAGGATACTACAGTGGAGAACAGCACTATATTACAAGGAGACAGCAAGCGTGTGTCTCCCAGTCATGACATTAAATAACTCAGTCTGTTCATTATCAAGCTCAGTCTACTAGAGGGACCCAATAACTCTCCTGGTAACACTAGTTGTTTGGCGCCATAGTAATCATATAAAAATAGAGTGATAAGCTATTGTAGCACTACAAGTGTCAGGATGCACTGCTGTCCATGACTATTATTGCATGCTGGGGCTTGTAGAGCTACAACTTTGCCACCTCAGTCGTCTCAGTATAATGGTAAGGGGTCCAAAAGACTGCACCTGTTAGTAATCCAACTCATTAATGCTGTTTTACATACCTCAAAAACTTTTACTTTTTACATACTGTTCCTTTCAAAGTGCACCTAGAAATACGCTTTTCCGCAAAGGTGCAACTGGAAGATGAAAAACGCATTCCTATTAAAAGTAAAGAGACTAGGTTGAATATTTCCACTTATGACCAGCCAGAGAATCCAAGTCTTTTTGTGGAGTAAAATGTGGAATGCCTCTGTAAATGCACTTTCCAAACCCCTATCAGCACAATTAAATCATGCTTGCCTACGTTTTATACCAAGATGCTATCAGGATTCCCAATATAAGATCACAGAGAGAGCGAAGTGAACAAAGTGGTTTTTCTTAAACACCGGATACCCAGGTTTCAGGATGCAGTATGGTAGGGTATGGCAGAAAAAGCAAGAGAACTCAGTAGGACTCTACCATGAAGTAGTGGAGATGACACACAAGGTGCCTGGTCTGCAAGATGTTACCACGAGGTAGTGGAGACTGCTGGTAACAATCTGCAACAGGTTAGTCCTCTGTAACACTGGAGAGCTAAAAGCAGATATTGTTGGTAATAATCTGTAGCAGGATAATACAGAAACACTGGAGAGCTGAAAGCAGGTATTGGTGGTAATACTCTGCAGCAGGATAAAGCAGAAACACTGGGGAGCAGAAAACAGGTGCAGAGTGACAGACTCGCCGAGTCAAGAATTACAGGCAGAGGTGCAAAAACAGAGGGACGAGCAGAGGTCAATACCAGGAAATAAATCAGGATCGGACACAGGAACAACAACACAGGTAATGGCAATAGAGGATCTTGCCAAGACTGCTCAGACAAGCAGGATTTTATAGGCCAGAGACAGGTGTTAAGCATCCCGGATTAACGAGGCAGCTCTGGCAGGTAAGAGAGCAGTCTGAGTACAACAGTGCCCCCTTTGGTGAAACAGTGGTACTACAGGCAGGATGCACACATATATATATATATATATATATATATATATATATATATATATATATATATATATTTTATATATATATATATATATATATATATATATATATATATATATATATATATACAGAGGTCCAACATAGTTCCTGGCAGACAGGAGCTGCAGTATGCAGATCATGACAGGTGCTAGTGCAGGGAACGTGGCAATACTATTTGTGTCATCATGGCCTGTCCCCGCTGAGCAATGCCGCAGCTTGGTTCATCGCTTAGCGGGGTCATGATTATGTTATTCCTAACCACTCCTCTATTTAATTACTATTTCCTCGGTGTAGCTCCCTCCCTTAAGAGTTACCTGAGAAGCCATCCTGGATCATGCTGATTTAGGGCAGGGAAAGAAATCAACTGTCAGCACTGGTAGCACAGAGAGAAATAATGAACGATAACCAGGATTTTATTAAACTCTGCTGCTTTATTTTTTCTATTAAGCTACACAGTCCATGTTATGGGATTAAATATGATGTCATTAGCCACTTAAGTAAAACAGTGCACTAAATTAAATTTCATGAGATTAATAAAAAAAGAGACTAATCGACTGAAATATAAAAAAAACACTTTCTGCAGCCATAAAGCAGGTGTAATTCATAAGTGTCTGGATTAACATGTCCAAAACAGTCCTAACATTAACAAATTCCTCAAATAATTTGCATAGAATAATTCAATACCTGTCATGATAAAATAATCTCTGCACCACAACGTGTAATGTTAATTGCTTTGATGCTTGCGTCTGTTCGGGAAATGTAAGACACTGACAAATTCTCTGGCAGTTACTCATAATAACAAATATGCAATTAGCTTTGATCAGTTTAATGAAACTTAGCTCACCCTCCAACATGTCCCCTTACACCCAGTACAAATCGCTTGCTCCAAACCTGCCACTTATTTTCATATACCAGGAACGTGGGCTGAATTATATACCTGGTGCAAAATGAATAAAGCTGCAATTTGCCTTTTTCATTGATTTTCTGTGGCAAGATTGAACCCACTAATGTATGAAAGTGCAAATTCATGGCAAATCGCCAGTAAAGTCATATAGCCAAAATCGCTGTTCCTACTTTTGGCCATTTTAAGAATACAAGTCGCCATATGTATGAAGCTGCGATTTTGCGAACTCACCTGAGATTGCTGTGAAAATTGCCAGAATCAACACATTCCTTTGGATAGACGAGATTAGCATTCACATCAGCTTTTCACTGCTGGCCAATGTTAACATAACAGAAGACACATTAATCGTGAATGATATTTGGCCCACTAAGTTATTCATAAAATAATTTGGGCCCCATAAGATAGTAATAATTTTTGCCCCTCTAAACAAGAAATTATGATTACTCTCATAATTAAAAAACATGTATAGTGCCTCCTGTTCAGTTAACATTGGGCAGATAGCCCTAACAGCATGCTTCTTTTTTTTCTGTTTAATCTCGGGCAAGTTTCTGTTGAGCTTCTGGCGAGTTTCTGTTGAATTTCCAAAGAGTTTGACACACATCGCCGGAGATTGGATTTTAGAATGTCAAAATTGTAGGTTAATACATATGGCGCCTTTGTGCATAAAATCGCCAGTGATCTTGAGCGTTTTGCAGCGATTAGAAATCGATGAAAAAAAACGCAGCTTGATACATTTACCCCCTGATGTTTAAAAACTCAGGATATTTAGAGGGGAACTCAATTAGCCGCAAAACGTCTTGCGGCCACTCTAGAGACTCTTTGTGGTGGAGATTTCGACAGGCGGTATTTTGTATGGAGATTAGGGGGTTGAGAACGTGCGGACGAGTATGAAATCGCAAACAGTGTGCTTACATCTTTCTATTGATCTGTGAGGTCACCCATAATCTGGCAGAAATATTCATATGAGTTCTGGGAAAAACTGCTTTAGTATGCTGTTTTCATGGCTCCCCTAAGGAGAACGCAGGGGCGCACGGAGGATTGTCGAGGGGGGGTGGGTTTCCCCCCCCGACCCAAAGAAGAAAAAAAAAAGACAACCCGAGAGAGAGCTGCTGCGCATGCGCGGGCAGCTCAGTTTAGTCAGATCTGTCCTATACAGCAGCCGCGGCGCTGTACAAGAAGCGTCCGCGGCGGTGCTGTATACACTACAGCACCGCCGCGGTCGCTTCTTTGACAGCGCCGCGGACGCTTCTTTGACAGCGCCGCGGACGCTTCTTTGACAGCGGCCACTTAGATAGCGCAGGGGGGGTTTCTAGAGACTCAGAAACCCCCCCTGCGTGCGCCACTGGAACGGATGTGTGCATCATCTAAAGTAAGCGCAGTGGAGGGTTTACAGAGCTCTAGCCACACCTTCTATGCCAATAAAGATGACTCTATCTGGGAGAATGGAGGGGCCCACAATTGATTTGGCTGATCTTGGTAATTGCAGCCACAGTTCACAGGTGGAAATGCATATATGCAAAATTATGAGAGAATCAGTCAGTATGGGTTAAAGGGTGTTATAACTTAATTTGACTAGTAACCTAATTTTTTTGCCTTATTCTCATTTTGGCAATAATTGAGCTTTTAATACAAAAAAAATCATACTTTCCATCATGAAAAGGATGAAAAGAATTTTGAAAGGAATGGTAAATGTAAATGTAAATAACAACAATATATTTAATTAATTTGAATGCACAAGAATAAGCCAGGGGAATCACACATAGTCAGCTTGATAATGAAATCATTTGCGAAAGCTTTGTAAAGAAATTTTATTTCATAATATTAAAAAATTTTGTTTATTAGGGAGTAGGGAAAATAAACATCATAATATTTCTCATGTTTGTGCCACAAAATGCCTGTCTCACGGCTAGGGTCTGCATTATCATGTTCTATAAGGATTTAATTAAAGTGAATATAAAATTTAAATTGAAAAATCTTATTTTAAGCTCCATAGACCTAAAATCTAAATGATAAACAAATCATTTGTACTAATTGACATCAGTTTTACAGTCTCAACTTTTGCTGACAGTTGAGTGCACTTGAGATGATCTCTAATCAGACATGTAGAAGTTGGCTTTACCAAGAGTAAAGAAAATGATAGGATGATAGAAAGTACTTCAACAATTATTTTTTGCAGTTTTAAAGTTTAATATGTAAACGGGAAGGTAAAGCAGCAACCCAATGAAAAATAAGGTGTATTTTAAACATAAATCACTGTGGGAGGCTATAAAAAAAAAAGCTTTCTAATTTCCTAGTTTGTTCCTTCAAGTAGATATTAATGATTAATCACACTGCAGTTTCCACAGTGTCCTGTGACTACCACAGCAACCACAGTCACATGGCACATAATGTAGTGAACAGAGAAGCTTTGGTACTGCCCTCTGAGCTCTGTCTCAACTGTTCACTGTAAAATCCTCCCCCTCTTTTTCATGACATGGTGAGAGCTGTGAGTCAGTTTGTGTGACTACCAGCAATAATGGTCTCCCTACAGAGAGATTTTTAAAAGGAGACAATGATTAGGAGGACAGCTAAGAAAAATGACAGATGCTTAAAAGGTACTTAGCTTGCTACTTTAATGAAAGATAACCTTCTATGTGGGACTGCTGTTGTAAAGGCAAGTTTGCTGTATTTCTCAAAAAAAGGGCCTTTATTAATTGATAGACTGATTAGTGACTTTGGTCTTTGCGTTGTGCACTCTCATTCGTGGTTAACAGAGAGCAGGCCCAAAATTGGGGGGTAGCCAGGACCAGCACCTCTGGGGTCCTGCCAGGCACAAGCTAGTCAGAAAATAATTGTTAATGTATTATTATTATTTATTATTTATTGTTTTGGGGATTTTTAAAACACATGTAAGAGTTTTTTAAAATGATAAATAATAAAACAATCTTATTTCAAAATGAATAAAGAAAACAAATTAACAGGAATAAGCTACATGCAGGTGCTGCTTGGTTGGTGCTGTCCCATCCTGAAATGATGTCACTGTATGTTGGAAAGTCCTCTAGACTGGGTCTATGTTTGTTTTCGACTGCCCTGGCAAAGCAATACCCCACTGCACTGTCATATCTACAGAGAAATTTGAACCTGTCCTAACATTTATTTTTATCTACAAAAGGATTTCACCTCTATTCACTAATTTGTAGATACAAAGTCAGGTAACCTTGCCTTCTTCTATCCTTCAGTGTACCTCCTATGACTAAATTATTGTTCTAACATGCACTCATATTACTTTGCAACTAGCCTGCACTCATTGCTTTACAACCACTGTGTGTCCTGTCATTCTTTATCCTTCACTGATAAGCATAGATAATATTTTTGTAAGGAGCAGGGGTTGATGTAGTGGCCTTAGCAATGCCAGGATCAGTGGTAGGATAGGTGGCAGGCAGAGTGGCAAAGAAAAGTGGTAGTGGAGGCGGTGGCAGGGAAGAATGGCAGGTGATGTGTGGGTGATGACTCACTTGTGTCTGCTGGACAAAGACAATATTAGTGAATGCATCACCAGGAAAAGATGTGGTCATGACCAATATTTGACTGGTCTGATTGGTAAAAAGAGAACTTCATGCCAATATCATAAATAGAGCAGAAACATAAAAGGTGGCAACATTGGTAAAAGTAACAATAAACCTTCACTGTTCTGCTGTAAGTTGCACAAGTAAATAAATAGATAAATACAGTGTATTTTAGATATATATGTAAATTCGCTGAATAAGTATTTTGTCCAGAATTGATTTTAAGTGGCATAATGTGCTTGTGACATCTCCACCCTTCTTGATCAAGACTTTTTATGGGGGATTAAATCTATCTTTCTTGCAGAAGGTGGGTATTACATTATATTTTTGTCCTTTTTCCCATGCTGCTCTGTTTTGGAGATTCAGGCTTGAGAAGATAAAACACCCTCAGATTTAAAGAGCTTTTCAGTTCTCACTGCTTTTTGTTTTGTTGTATTCTTATTCCAATTCTACTCTGACATCATTATCTAAAAGCTAAATGTGGACATGCTGCTCACTGTTACTTCATAACTGTGAACATGTGCAAGAATTCTGTTTAGGTATTTTTATTATTTAGCTGTCTATCAACAAAAGTTTCTGGTATGCATATAACTCCAACATATTGTTATAACAACATATCATTATTATTATTATTATTATTATTATTATTATTATTATTATTATTTTACTTTTTAGCATCATTATTATTATTATTATTATTATTATTATTATTATTATTATTAAGACCTTTGTCATTGATTTGGAAGGAGCTGCATAACTACACAGTAATTATTATAAATATTATTATTGTTGATTTTTAAGGGGCCACATTGCTCTACAGTGCCAGACATTAAGAAAATAGAGCATACATAAAAAGGTACATAGTAGGTAGACAAAATAAATGTAGATGTGAAAAGAAGGGCTACAAAGGGCACACTCATGTGAGAGCTCACAATCTAGTGGGTATGTAATAGGTGGGTGTAGAGTTAATTCTAGGAAAGAGGTCGGTTTTCAGATAGTGTCTAAAGATTTGAGGGCTGGGTGGAGAGTCTCGTCAGGCCTGGCAGGGAATTCCATAAATGAGTGTGGAGAAGTGATCCTGAGATTTTGCTGAGTGGAATGTTGAGGGCGGAAGCCAGTTTGCTGAGGGTTAAAAAGGTAGAGAGAGGAGCGAATGTGAGATGGGTGGTGGAACACAAACTACTCAAGTAATATAAATATACTACACATGCAAAAAAAAGGCCAAGAAATAAGCAGTATGCTCATTGTGTCCACCATACAATAACTTAACAGGTCCAGTGTGATAAGCATACAGCAAATATGTAATTACCCATGTGGCTGGGGTTTACCCAATGGCTGGAGGTTAACTATGTGGTTATCCTAGCAACAACATTTAGAAACCTGGTTGACAACTGTTGCTTATTTACCCAGGTTCATTAGACAATAGAATTAATTTGGCCGGTACTGTGTTATGTAGATTATGTCATATACTAATACATGATTACATCCTTTCCCAATTGTAGCACACCCTTACTTGAACCTGTGCCCCATTGCCCAGTGTCAACAGTAACAAAGATATCACATCTCTAAATATTATTTGAACTATAAGGTGATTCTAAAGACCTCATGATGCTCTTCAACCATGGATCTAAAACTTTAAGCTCAATCTCTGACCTTCTTCTTTATTCAAGTTGACCTATAAGTAAGTTGAAATACAAATCTAATTTTGAAATTTTACTTTACTAAAGTAACATGCTGTGACAGTAAATCAGTAAAACATTAAATGTGTGAACATATCTAGACAGATATAAATAGTTCACCGTGTATGCCCTTCACCTTCACCATACCTTAAATAAGATAACCAACTTATATAAAATAAAGGCACAGAGACCTGAGTAAAGTGGCAAACTAAAGTATTTTATTATAACCTAAATATCTTGGTGGCGGAGAAAGAGCATTGCGTTTCAGCTCCAGCGATACCCGTAACCAAGCGTGGACATGGTAATACCGCCTTAAGTCCACCCACTCCTCTCATGACCTTAACTGCTTGGCCCGCCCTAACCTGGCATCAGAGTAAACTGCACTCACCTCACTACTCACTCACCCTCCCTCACTGAGCCGGGGGAGGCCCCTCCCGACTGAAGGGACAAGAGTTACCGTTGCCTCGAAAGGGGACAGATACCTGTGACCAATCACGATAGAGCCGTATATATCAGTCGCTGATCGCAGTGCCTTCCTCCCCACTACCTGCATCTAAGTCCTATAATTGGTTTTAACCAACAAACCACTAGCCTTGATAACTTACTTAAATTGGCGTGGGTGGGCGGGATTTTGCCAGCAGAGTGACTTAGACCAGGAAGTGCAGCATACTATACAAAGGCACAAGACCCTCCCGTCCACATTATTGGTCGGGTCTACATCCCATGTAAACCCCTACAGGTAAGTGCAAGCTCGAGTGCTACACTGTCACTATTTAATTGCGTTCGTCCATAGGGGACTCTCTTGTAATAATCATCAGGTTCTAAATAAAAGTACAGGAATTATTATGATCAATCAACAGTAATTATATTGCAGGGTACATAGCTTAACTCCCAAGGGCAGAATTTTTAAGAAAGAATTATGTAGCTACGAAGTGATATGCCAGCTTACTCGGATAATGCCTAATAAATTAATTTATTAAAATAAATTGTACTGTCCCTTTTCAATAATGTGGAGTCCCCCAATAGTTCATTTAAGTGTTTTCCACTATTATTTTGTAAAGGATTACACAAACAGTGTACTACATATAGGGAGTAAGCAAAGTATTAACAAGAGTTTACAATCTGAAATGTGATCTGTGTTTCAGGTCATTTCAGTTTAGATTATCATTGTGTTTCTACTTTTCAAAAAAGGTGTCTTTACACTTTCCAGAAGTATTAGAGTAACACAAAAGATCATACAAATTTTGAAAAGGTCCAACTTAAAGATGCCATAGGTGGATGTTTGCCAGGGGCTGGCCAATCACAAGAGGATATGGGGGACGTTCTGGGACAGTAAAAGGTTGAATAAACTAAAGCCTATGTGGATTCTCTGTCTTGTCACTGGAAATTGTCCCGCCCACCCATTCTTTATTATTGTGTGTAGTCATTGAGTTGTTTTTTAAAATGCTTTTTTCGCACAGAAGGGTCTTGGCGTGGAGGGGAAGCATGCCAATCAGCAGCCATAGATGACGCATTGTGCTTCTTAGTTTTAAGGATATCTCTGTTTGTATAATTACTTAGTGCCTCAGATATTTTGATTCAACCACCTTTGCGCAAATTTGGATATCCTTAATACCTGGACAGGGCCTGAATATCCAATTGACTAGGCTGCAGCCTAGGGCACAAGGCTTTTTTTGGGGGTGGGGACAAAATTGTGACAGTGAGAGGTTTAAACTGAAATTAATTTTAAAATATATGAGAACAGTTGTTTTCCAAAGTAGACGGAGACAACATGAAAGAAGTACATAACAAGTTTTTAATCTTAACGTATTCCCTTGGTAAAGGCTGAAGACAATGAGTCCTCTGACAAGGACGGTGAAAGGTGCAGGTCCGACAAAACACCTCCTCCATCTTCACGTTTTTATCCTTGGTAGCGTTCGTTCATGCCTCCGTTCTGCTACACAGTTCTAATTTTAATGAAAATTAAATAAGTGACAATGATTGCTGTGACCATTTAAAAAGCCAAGTCGAGCTAAGTTTCGAAAGCACAAAAATGTAAACATTGGTGGGGTGGTGTGAAGAAAGCCAGATTTTTAAATGAACAAGTTTATTTTTACCTTTAGACTATCATGGAACGCAAAGGGATGCAACAAGCATATTAACCTAGGGCAGCCTGATCACTTAATCAGGCCCTGAATCTGGACCTTTGGGGCTTTGAAGATGCTTGAAAACTTGAGTTGGGAACCACTGCTCTGTTAGTTAACAGGCAACAGAAATGAGCAAACACGCAGCTATTCCATCTTAAAATAGAAAATGTTTCTGTGATTTAATTTAATAACCCAATATACTCAAATACATATTAACAAACTCTACAAACCAGCTAATTTATTATTGCATCCCAATAATTACGTTATTGTGCAGATTAATCTTTTTTAATCATTGTAACCCACACAGCAACCAACCATTCATTACTATGAAACACACAAAACGTCATTTACTTAATTCACTTAAAGTAAACCACAGAACACTCTGCAGTCACTGAGCTGTCTGTTTATTTGATTTTTATTTACGTTTATTTGATTTGATATATCGTTGGCAACTCCACTTAAATGTTTTTCTAAAACATTTCTACATCAAATTTTTTATTGTTGTAACTTGCTGCAGTGTATTGTGTCCAAAGGCAATCTGGTGGGTGGATTAGCTAAGTGTAACAAGGTCTTAAAGGAAAAACAAGCAACTTTGATGTACAGAATAGGACTCAATGCCAAATTTAATTTGGGGGCAGGGACAGCAAAGCCACATTGATGCGACTTAAGTGATTTGGAGACTTCTCAAAGCCAGAATTCATAGAGAGAACAGTGGTATTATGCATGCTTAGTTGCTTCACATGGTGCTAGGGGGTCACAAATTATGGAGACAGCGTGTGGCAATGCACACCCTGCACCCATGCAGCTATAGTAGATATACAAGTGAGTTAAGTAATGGTGTAGTTTATCACATTGCTTAACATGGAGATTACGCCCTAAACTTCATGATTACCTACCACCACATTTCTACTGAAGCAATTCCCTCTTCCCATCACACCCACAACCTCATGTCACCCACAACCTCATGTTCTGACCACATAAACTATCACACTTTAAGTTCCCCATCTTCTCCTCTTGTCCCAATACTGCTGTTGTTGCCTGTATGTTGTCGCCTTCCACCTGTTTCAGATTTCTTTAACTGTCCATGCTATATCATGTAGATTGTCCACCAACAACCACTGCTCTGTCTCCTGTCATATGCCCCCTGATATGGTAACAGTTTTCTATAGAAGATGGAGCCTCTGGACAGAAGAAGGGTGCTCAGTGCAGAGATGCTCAAACTGGACTCATACTGTCTTTCCAAGTGGTTCATGGAATCAGTACAAACATTTTAAAAAAATTCCACAGAATTTTGTGAACTATAGATCGATTAAAAGATTTGGCATAAATTTGAAAAAAGTTAACCAGACCAGGGTTGACCATGTTTGAGCTGGTTAGACCATGTTGAAGCCTGTTTGCACATGTTCAAGTCGGTTTGTGTGTGTTCAAGTGAATGCAAACATTATTGACCCATTTCATACATGTGCAAACTAGCTCAAACACTTTCTATTTTAAATTGAAGAATTTTCAAGTTCTTTTTAATTGTGAAGAGGTAAGCTTTGAGCACAAAAATGTACACAGTCTGAATAAAACATGTTAAAATACTTTTTATTGTTTAAAGATATTATTTAAATGGTGTTCCAATCAAAAAATGTAAAAGCACAAATTGTAACGTGAACCATGAACCTCAAAGGCTAACCTTACACATGAACTGTGAACGGCGAATTCTGCCACAAATTTCAAACCATAAATTCAGTTCAAGCTCTATTGCGATTGTACTGTACTTCTGCCTTACAGCACTGGGGTCATGAGTTCAATTCCCGACCATGGTCTTATCTGTGAGGAGTTTGTATGTTCTCCCCGTGTTTGCGTGGGTTTCCTCCGGGTGCTCCGGTTTCCTCCCACACTCCAAAAACATACTGGTAGGTTAATTGGCTGCTAACAAATTAATCCTAGTCTGTGTGTGTGTATGTTAGGGAATTTAAACTGTAAGCCCCAATGGGACAGGGACTGATGTGAGTGAGTTCTCTGTACAGCGCTGCGGAATTAGTGCCAATATATAAATAAATGGTGATGATGATGATTGTACTGTGAACATATCAGTGGCCATAGAATCAGTGAAATTTGAAGCACTCAGAGGAAACCCAGGCAAACACGGGGAGAACATAAAAACTCCACACAGATAAGGCCATAGTCGGAAATTGAACTCATGACTCCAGCACTGTGAGGTAGAAGTGTTAATGTCATGTAATATTATTATCATTTTTTTATATAGCATTAAAAACATTGCACAGCGTTGTACAGGGAAAATGTAATTATTCATATCAGTCCCTGCCAGTCCCTGCTTACAATCTAAATTCTAACACATTTTAAATTCAAACACATAGACTTGAGTTCATTTTTTTGGGGGAAAAGTCAAATTACCAACTAGTATGTTCTTTGGACTAGAAAACCAGGACTTGGGTTAGGTTGCAGCAATTCCTTGCCATCACAACTGAAAGCAATATATGTTCTGTGTCTTTTAACATTTAAAGTATATCAAAACTGTAAAAATAAAAAAAAATGATCATATTGTCCATTTACCCTAGATATAGACATATATTCAATGGTACCCCATGGGCCAGTCATACCCTGAGCACAGGCCTCACACTATGAAATCATCCTTTGGCTAGTGATCACATTTGGCATTTCAACGATTCATTAAATTAGTTAATTTACATAAACTTTATTACTAAGAATATAGCACATACAAATAATCCCTCAGTCAGTCAGCATTATAATGTAGAAAATAAAAGACTGTCTGAAATTGCCAATTATGTCTCAAAAAACGTGCCTTGTGCCATGCATTGCTGTAGGCAGCTTTTAAGCTCATCCCATTAGCCAATGTAAGACCGGTTTTAAACACTTAATAAATTAAAATTGTGACATTCACCTGTAATTTGTGTTTTCCACTAATACTTTCCTTTTATGAATGTCTGTAGCTTTGGGACTAATTTTCTCTTTGCATATGTTTGTACCTGCAACGTTAGCGTTATTTACATCCTTTTTATATCTTTAATATTTGTTAATGTCAGACTGGAAAAAAAACCTGATATATTGAAAAACATTGACAAGTAGGGGAAAAGAACAACCCCTGGTGATTTTGCTTGGAAGATTGCTTTCCATGGAAGAGCTGTCAGGGAGGCAACTTGTTTTTACAGGTGAGGGACAGCACAGAGAGGCAGATGGAGCTTCTATCAGTGCTGCACATATTTACAGGTGTTATCCACTTTTGCACAGTCCCTCAATATATCATGTCAACCTGTACAGCCATTTTCCTCCATAGGAACCCCACCTGTTACTTGAAGCCTGGAGCTGCGATCGAGCAGTGGACAGATTGAAAAGCAGTGGACAGATCTATTGAAAAGCAGTGGACAGATTGAATCCTCCTGGTCTATAAGCCACAGCAAGAGCCAGCTTCTGGCTTCAGGTAAAGGGGTTGCCAGGCTTATATGCTGTATGGGTGGATATGTTATGTTAAGGACTGTTTATCCTGGACAACCCTGTAACTCAGCATGCATGGATGCTATATATTATCTAGGTGAATGTAACTAAATATTGCTAGGCCATAAGGCCCATCATGTATCAGATTTACATCAATTCTTCAGGAAATAAACTATCATTACTATATAGCAGTTACAACGGAGGACTTACTTTAGCTTGCTCCTCTTCCACAGATTAAAAGTTGCTAGCCTTTCTTCCATTAAAATAGGCACAAAATAGTTGCTAAAATAGAATGTAGCTGTTTTGTGTCCTTATGTTTACAGAGTATTATTATTATTATTATTATTATTCTTTATTTATATGGCGCCACAAGGTTTCTGCAGCGCCGTACAAAATACAAAATATAACACAAACAGTAGACCATACAGGATAAACTGTACAGAACAAAAGGAGTAAAATCAAGACTACAAAAGCTCCAAGCAAAGCAAGTACAGTGACGTTGAGAAGAACACATGGTATTGAGACAGAAGGGAAGAGGGCCCTGTTCGTAAGAGCTTCCATACTAAAGGGAGGGGAAACAGACATCAGCGGAGGGGAACAAGCGCATGAGGAGCAAGAACATGGAAGTTGCAGGTATGGCGAACAAGGAAGATATAGGTCAGATGGATGGCTGATAGGCTTTAAGGAACAGATGGTTTTTGATAGCCCGTTTCAAGGTACACGGATTAGAGGACAGACAGATGTAGCGAGGCAGCACAAGAGAAATCTTGAATTCTAGCGTGGCATGAGGTGACCAGTGGGGAGGAGAGCGACAGTCAATGACCAAGCGCAGGGAAGGGGCGGGAGTGTGAAAGGAGAGGAGGTTAGAGATATACGGCACAGTGAAATGGGAGAGGGCCTTGTAGGTGACGGTGAGGAGTTTAAAGAGGATAGGTCTTTTTTGTTATATGGAAACTATAACACAGGGGAGATTATCACAGGGACACAACTTTGTTTAATACGGGACAAGTTAAACAAAAATCCAAATTAAATGTGGCACACTGATAGCTTTTAGGTCACAATTGACAAGAAAAATTAGATACACATTGATTGGAACCTAGTTTCAAATATAGGGAACATTTCAATGTTTCCCTGCAAAGAAGCATGGGAATCCTTATATTCAGTGGTGAAGTGTGGACAAGTTGAGATTTAGCAGCTGACTAGGCTGATCATGTGACTGACTTACATCATAGAAGCCTTTGTGATGTCACTCAGTTTTGATATAAAAGTCACTGCTTGGTATAGAACAGTCAGTCATCAGCTGAGTGTGAGCTGTATATTATACATATACACATGTACATAGTTTATTGCTGTGACTGTCTCCGCTGAACATCTAAGGTAAGTTTATTTTAACTTAAATGTAGGTTAACACATTCATCCTAAAGGGAAAGCTCCCAATGTTTAAGCTTAAATAGTTTCTTTTAATATTTAGAAATTTGTAACATCATTGATTGACCACTGTATACAGTGTATATATATATATATATATATATATATATATATATATATTGTGGCAAGAGCCCGCTACTGCAGAAGCACACGCGAACAATAACTTCCTTTTTATGGTGCTTTATTGTCAGGATGGTAAATGTTTGACACCGTATACTTGTACAGCAATCATGGAGACCCTAAACACTAGCTATACATAGTCCAGCTCTCTCTCAGGACCAGCCAGCTCACCCAGCATTGGTCTCTCTGAGCAAATGAAACAAACAAGCTTTTATACATAATTCTCCTCCCCCAGCCTTAGCTTGATGGACAGGTGACACACCCACCTTCTCTTTAAAAGAAAACACCCAACACTGCCTCTGTTTGCACAACCAGACACACCCTGTCTGTTCGCTGAGAGGAAGGATTTCAGATCATGTAAGTTTAACCAAATTTAAACTATTGCTTTTCATACATAAGTCTTCACTCTAGGTGCATTACTGCACAAATGTTTTACTCTACTTCCCTGCTTTCTCTGTATATTGCCAGCTAAATGCCTCCTTTTGTTACAATATATATATATATATACAGTGGTCGAAGTGGGGGTGTATACGGCTGTATACCATAGCACCACATCTCCTACTGCCTTCATTGTAACCGTATCCACCATACTCTATTTCCCCTCTTAAGCAGCAGTTTGCCACATTAAGAAGGAATGGGTTCCCTAACAGACACAGTTTGAGTGGCAGCTTATATAATTTTCTTATTCATGAACATTTATTTAGATAGCACCAGCATAATCTGCAGCACTTCATAATTGGGAACAAATACTGTAAAAAAAAAATGTATGTGCACTAGCAAACATACGAAGAGGTAAGAGGCCACTGCCCACAAGATTACAGTCGGTAAATTAAGAGTTTGATACAGGATAAGTGCCACATATTGTAAATTGTGCCAGCAAGATTAATTGAGAGGTGGTAATCAGGGCAGTTTATTATTTAATTTTTCGGAAATGCTCAATGGTTTGTTAAGGAAAAATCTTGCTGTTTGAGTGAGTGAAAAGTGGGTACCGCCTAAAAAAGTAGACAAGCAATGAGAGGAGCAGAACCATTCCTGCTATTGTGGACAAGTGCAATGTTAGAATACACCTCCAATTTTGGGACTCTACTCCGCAGTTTTCAGTCTGCCCTATAAAATTTTTATTGTTTACCATGGTCAAGAGGCATGTAACAGCCATACTTTACTCTGAACTTAATTCTGAATTTGCTCCTAATGGACTGCTCTCACTTAAATCTGGATGGAAGACAGACCTGAATCTGCTCCCTGATGAGGACTGGACTCAGGTGTTTAAGAGCCTCTGAGATGCCAATTCCTGCATTAGATTCCAACAAATACATTTATTTGTGTTTCACAGAGTGTATCTAACACCGGTCTCTCATTCAGAATGGGTGGTAGAATGTACACTAAATGCCTGAATTGTGTCTCTTCTGACAGTGGTTTTTGGCACATGTTATGGGACTGTCCGCAATTTAGCGATTTTGATTACAGGTAGGGGCATGTGTGTATGCAACTGTCCGTGGAGCTTCCCCTTTTACCACTATGCTCTGTCTTTTTGGAACTTCCTTAGAGGATGCCCTTACCAAAACAAAGGTAATACAAAGGTCACCACTGCTCTATTGTGGCTTGTCGCGGACCCACCTAACTTTCAAAAGTGGCAAGTTCTGGTGAACAATACCATGCACCATGAGCACTATATGTACACCAATAAATGTAGTAATAAATATCATCAGATATGGTCTCGCTGATATACTTCCAGATATAGAATACGTTCTAGTGCTGCAGAACATTACCAACTTCCTGACTAGTAGCTCCATCTAAATCTAGCTTTAGGTCCCTGTATGACCTGAGCCTGCACATCCAATTGTTACCATGTTAGCCAGAGCCAGGACATTTTGGATATGTGACATCTCTTCTGAATAGCAGTTATTAAGTAATGTTTTACTCAACTGAATGCTTATACATGTCTGCTTATTGCATAATTGTCCTGTTATATCACTACTTTATAGGAACTTGGATACCTAGGGTTTGCTTGGCAATGGTCATAGTAGTAGTTTGTTAACTCATTAGTTTTGTCTTGTGTTTGTTTTGTTTTATGTACTGTATAAAAAAATAAAATAAAAACAACTTTTCAAAAAAAATTACGTGAATTTAAAAAAAAAAAAAAAAGCAAGCAACGAGAGGATGAGAAGCGCGGATCCTGGACAAAGCTAAGGGGTTGATTTGGGAGTCTGAGACCAGTGTAGAGACATATGTTGGTGCAGTTTTGCTAATAGCTTTGTATCTTAGTAGAAGTATTTTATATTGCTACTGCATTCATGAGAGATTGTAGGGGTGAACGTTTGGTTAGGGCTTGGCAGCTACTTTTTTTTAAGTCAGAGATGCACTATGAGTACTGGTTAATTTATACACAGGGGCGGGGCTTGTGATGTCACAGCAAAATAAATGACTGAACTCTTAGCTTTTTTCCTGCATCATATTCCATCAGGTTCTGACCTAAATATATGGAAAAAGCTTCAGCTATCTCTAATGGGATTATATAAATGGGAGATAATATCTAACCAAATAGTTAACAGACCTGCAGTCTGGGGCTGGCTGCCAAATTTTAGCCCAGGGGATGAGACTCGGCTCAGCAGCCTATTTGGAACATTTAAAAGGAAAAATATGCAGGTAGCCCAGTAAACCAGGCAAGGTAGCCCATTATGGGACCATTCCGATGGGCAGATGCCCCCCTGCCCTGCTTGCCCCTGTCTGCAGTAGAATGTGAGATTAGCACTGAAAAATGTATTTTATCTTTATGGTTCACATTAGAAAACGTCAATGTTTTATAGTCCTTTAATAACAGAAACTTATAATTTCACTTAGTTTAACGCAGTCCTTTGCTCCCACAGTGTCATATATCAGAACTATAATATGTAGGGCACATTGCTGCCTCAAAGCGCTGAGGTCATTGGTTAAAGTCCAACCAGTGCAATATCCAAAAACATATTGACAATCAATAGTAAAAGCAGTGAGCTGTTGCAGCCACTATGTAATGTGAGTGGTAAATGTCCAATACAGAGAATAATTTTTCTAGAAATAAAAAAATGTCATTAGCAATATATTTAAACTACTGTACCCAGGGACGGATTGCAAGAACATTTTAGTGATTCATATAATACAGCTCTCTTGTGTGCTGTGGGTACAAAAGGAGCTGGTATAAAAGAACTGACATGGAGGCAGGAAACTACTATTAATGTCACATTTAGCTAATTCATTACAGCCAGTTAGTTTTAGAGAAGATTAAATTCCTTGACTTGATAATCTTTTCAATAATGATTATGTTTCTTCATGTTCCTCCCACTTCTTCTGACAAGAGAAGGTCACATTTTCAATCATATTAATTTGTACATAAATCAAATGTAATTAAAAATTATATTATTATTTGTAGTAATAGTAATTTTATAATTATTATATGATATATGGATAAAAAAAACTCCCACTAATTGGATTGAGAATCGGTTGTTGTTAACGGCTCATGACTGAGGTGTGATATTCTTTCCCATAGGCAAGTTGGAGTAGACCACGGGGTGTATTTATTAAACTACGGGTTTGAAAAAGTGTAGATGTTGCCTATAGCAACCAATCAGATTCTAGCTGTCATTTTTTAGAATGCACTGAATAAATGAAAGCTAGAAACCGATTGGTTGCTATAGGCAACATCTTCACTCTTTCAAACCCACAGTTTAGTAAATATACCCCAATACATTTTATAGTAGGACAACTACAACAATGGTTAGCTGTAGCTTCCATACTGTACACTCAGTAGTAAACACAAGTATCTGTCCCATATGAAAATGACAAGCCAAGAGACTTATAAGCTACTCATAGCCCCCCCCCCCCCCCTCCCCATGCAATGATTTTATTCCTAATATTATTTAAATTGGCATAGCAGGTCTCTTACATGACAGGATAATGCTTTATTAACATCTGTGTTTTAGGAAAAAAAACGCAGAGAAAAATATGTTACGCTTTAGACTCATTCATGAAATTGATCCGACTCTTTTAACTGTAACTGGACCAACTAATGATAAGCCATGGAAAGTGCCTCCCATAAAAAATTCAGCAGAACTGTCATATCCTTCTGCGATGCTCAATGTAGCTTCACATAAAATAATGTTTTAATTTTTAAAAAAAGATCAATGTATTTGTTTGTTTTATTATGTTTATGTGTGGGTTTGTCATAGGTCATTATTACATTTATTCACCATTCATGAATGCTTGTCTCTGTTTAATAATATTTGCTGCACTGACAAGGAGTGCAACCCTCATTCAAGGTCAATGTCAAGGTTAAGTTCATTCATAATTGACACAAAGCTGCAGGAGAACGATACTGTTAAACTTTTAGTTTGTCATTGCTTTAAATATAAGGTTATTACATAAAAGATTTGTCACAGCTTCGACAGCTGCTGGGGTGATGCTGAAAAGGGCAGGTTGAGCTGAGTTTAGTTTCCTCTTGCTCATCCGCACCATAGGGAAACTGCATTTATCACAGCAATGAAAGAAAATAGTATACAGAGCAGTAATGGTAGCACTATTACTAATAATTAGTGGAAAAATACATGAGGATGAAAGCTACAACAATGAGATGCTGTACACTGTTATGCTTGTTAACACTTTACCAGTCACACAATACAACAAGATGCATGGTATATATTTATTCTATATAAAATGACGGTGGGGATAATATTGTTTGACCATCTAAGCCAGAGATGCCCAAACTCAGTCCTCAAAAGCTACCAACAGGTCATGTTTCAGGATTTCTGTCTGTAGAAACAGGTGGGAAAGTTACTGACCCTGAAAAATAGAGGAACTGACCTGCGCATGATTAAAGAAATCCTGAAAACATGAACTGTTGGTAGCTCTTGAGGACTGAGTTTGGGCACCTCTATTCAAGCCAATTAAGATGGACATTGATGTAATGATTGCTATACACAGGGGGTCATTCATGAAGTCTCCCCAGAGCCCAACAGACCCAAAATGGCATTAAAACATCACAAAACAGCATTTATGGGCTGTGATATATATATAAATGGATATATATGTGATACACATAAATGGTGCATGGATTTGAGCATCAAAATGACATCAGTTACATAGTGTGAAATTATTTTGCTCACCTAGGCATGTGATACACCTTTCTTGCTGTCAAAAGCTAGGATCAAGATGTGCATTAAGATACTCAAGATCTGAAAAAATGGAGATATAATTCTCTGAAATAAGAAAATGAAATGAGCAGGAAATGGTAGGGACTGAGCAATTTCAAGGTGTGCCTAACTTTCCAAGATGCTGTAGAGCTTTTTGGGCCAGCAAGTGAGACTGTAACAGTTACTAAAAAGGTCATACAAGTCCTGAATTTGTCCAAAATAAAAATAAACAAGTCCCACCAAGGCAGAAATTGTATGAAATCTACAAGAAGTGGGTGCAAATTTCACAATCTTTAAATATATTGTGACATAAATAATAGAAGCCCCAATGTTTCTTTACTTTTATGAGTTACACTATTGTAAATGTAAAGTAACATGAGTATGTTAGGAGAAAAGTGGGGAAATTAAGGAAGATGGGAAAGTCCAATGTGACAGTAATCAGTATTATGTAATAACATTGGTGGATGATGCGTACAGAAATGTGCAAGAAAATAAAAAAAGAATCATTCTCACCAATAATAAACACAAAAGCAATATTCAAACAACAAAATAAAACCTTGACTGTCAAGTGATTGCACACTTAAGAAGTGTTATATATCATCCTGCATTCTGGCACTAAAATATTTTCATATCTTTACCATTTTTATATTCTGGTGGAATGTCCAGAATTGGCAAACTAAATTTTCAAAAAAACGATAGCTATATTTGTTTTCTCACCAAAGGAGATCTAGAGGAAACATAAAAGTTTGAGTACAGATCAAAATGAAGATGCAGCACCAATGATGTTTATTCTCCATTTGTGATGAAATGAGCCTATATTTGTGCATTGAGGCCGATATTATATGTATGCAAGTGGGTTAGAAAGTCGAGATGCCACTTCTTTCAGGGATGCAAAAATTTACTTTTTTTGATCTAAATACTGTAGCTGGGTGGATCCAGTCATTCCACACCAGAGGCAAAAATGCAGGATTTCTAGAGGGGAGTTTCCAAATGTTTGAATGTTGAGGGGGTTTGGTCTGCCCATCCTGCTCCATCCATGATTGCACCTGTTTTCTGCAATGGGCTCAGCCTTTTTACTATCCTGCTTTGCGGAGCAGCACAATGGGGGATATTCCACCAAACTATCCCTGCTGTCAGGACAAAGTCCTGCCTGCGCAGTACAGTGGCACAGAGTAAAATAATCTCCCCTTCCCCTGTAGTTCATTTCCTACCCTTCTTCTCTCTGGTAATTCACTTACCACTCGCCCTCACTCCCACTCACCTGTGGTTCAGCGCACCTCCCTATATAGGTGATATATAGCAGGCCAGGCAACAATAAACTAGCCCTTACATGTGGGTCTGTCCCTAGTGGCTGTTTAAAACAACAATTTACTATGTGTGTTTTGCTACATTTTGCAGCAGTTTAAGATTACAAATGGGAATGTGACATTTTTTTGAATCCGGGCATGTATCATTCATAATAAATTTTCAGCTCTCATTTCCTGCAATTAAATGGACCTTACAAATGTTTTTTATTTGCTTTGGTTTATTTGGTGCTGTGCAGTTGGAAAGGATTAAATAGTTTCTAATAATACAGACTGGATGTTTACAATACTATTAACATCATAGTTGCCTACTCTCCCGGAATGTCCGGGAGACTCCAGAATTTTTAGGAGTTCTCCCAGACTCCCGAGAAAGCAGACAAAAATCCCGGATCCAGATTTCGGCGTTGTTGAAGATGGCGGGGGGTGGGGCTAAATGTGCCATTGTGGCCTCGCCCCCTGCTGCGATTGGCTAAAATTGCCTGAGATTGACAGGGGCGGGGCCTAACAGTGCCCCGCACGTGGCCACACCCCCATGGACGGACCCCCTCCCGGAAAGCTGCCTGCAAAAGTAGGCAAGTATGATTAACATACCTCTGTACTGCTGAGCGATCTGAGCTGAGTTAGATCCATGACGACAGAAGACTGGAGGAAGGAGGAGCTGCTGCCATCACTACTGAGAATGTGCAGCAACTCACTTCTGACCATTATATTGTAGATTGCACTTCTTTCATACACTGTCCTTAGACATACACTGGGAAGTTCTTTTATGGAATAATTACTTTATATTAAACTGTGCAGTTATATCAGCATACAGACAGAACAAGTCCTGCATGTAGCTCCAACATGAGAAGAAACTAGAAGATTAGTACATTACAATAATACAGAGTGACAACAAAATACCACATTTAGGAACAGCTCCACCTGTAGTCCCTCAAGTGTAATCACTCATGCTACATTACATCTGAATTTGATGCAATATCTCACATTTTACACATTTTAAATATGCTATGTCTGCAGCTCCATACATGTTCATTACATGTTCATTGTCAAAGTATTACACAAGAAAGCTCTGGTGTGGGGTCTTCAGGTAACTGGAAATGCCCCTCAGTGTGTGTCTGCATACTAAATGCTAGCCATAGTATTGCAACTAGGTGTGCAGCTAATGCAATAAATTGCATACTGTTGATGCCTCTCTTCATGACACAAAGTATTCTACCTAACTTCACCTCTTATCAATAAATAAACACACCGACACAATGCTTTGGAGTAAGGTCAGAGTTTATTGATCTTATGAAGCTTATGGTTGTGGTGAAACAGGGGCGGATCAAGAAAATACTTCTACCCGGGGCGATGTAGGGGGGGGGCGATTTAGGCCCTGCCCCCTTTTTGACATCTGAGTCTGCCAGCGGCTGCATACTATGTGCAGGTCCGTTCAGCAGTGACAGGTAGGGACAGTGTGCTGCCCAGATGCTCTGATTGTGTTTAAAACACAATCAGAGCGGCCGGGCAGCACACTGGCCCTGCCTGTCACTGCTGAATGGACCTGCACATAATGTGCAGCCGCCGGCAGCAAGCCCCTGCTAGGGGGGGCGATCGCCCCGATCGCCCCCCCTGGATCCGCCACTGTGGTGAAAGCCTTTGCAGGTCAGCTATCAACTAATACCCGAACCAAAATCAGTGTATGGCCGCACGCACTCCACACTGTAACCAGAGCTCCTCCCTTACAATTTGGCCGGTGCTAAATCTGGTGTCAGCATGACTTCTCCCCATCTGGACTCACGATGACATACCCACACAAAGCATGTCAAAGGATCTCCCACACAAAAAGACCAAGAGTCACGTTGCTTCAAAAGGGGCAGTGACCTGCGGCCAATCAGTGATAACACTGTATGTATTAGTCGCTGACTGCAAAAGCTTTCTTGTCAAACTGTGCTTGTTCTGTAAAGGAAACAAAATTGTTAGTGACGCAGAAAAACATGGTGACATAGCTAAATATTACCAGCAAAGAAAGGGAGGGTGGGATATAATTTGTGAAGTTAAGAGAGAGAAGCAGCCACTGTGTTACACATTGCACCAGCTAAACCTGCAATATGGTCTATTCTCACCTGTTTCCCTCTTTCTGCATTCACTTGTTGGGCTGAACTGAGCATGCACACACCTGGGGGTAAATGTATCAATATGCGGGTTCTTCAACACCCGCGTGTTCAGCCTCTTCCGAGATTAAATTTCAAGCGGCTCTGCATTGTAAAGAGTTAACTTCCCTTTACAATGCAGCGCCGCTTGAAATTTAATCGCGGAAGAGGCTGAACACGCGGGTGTTGAAGAACCCGCATATTGATACATTTACCCCCTGGTCTGCTCAATACTTCCTGCATTCTCTTGATTGGCTAATAGCCTGTCAGCTCTGTATATTTAAAGCACTTGCTTCTCTACCAAGTTGCCAGATCTTCGGGTCTCTCCTCTTGGTTAGACGTGTCCCGGTGCTGGCTCCTGTATACCTGCTTATTTACTTGTGTTCCTGATTCAACAGTGCTACCCAGCTCCACAGGATTTCACCAGCAACAGCTGCTGCAGACCATATTATCTATTTGTGCTCCTGATTCTAGGTTGCTAACCCAGCTACACAGGATTTCATCAGCAACAGCCGCTGCAGATAATCTTATCTATCTGTATTCCTGATTCTAGGTGCTACCTAGCCTCAAGATTTCATCAGTAGTCTTTGCTTCTGCACTTCTCTTCCTGCTCCCCAGTTTCTCTGTTCTCCAGGCTCTCCCTCTGGTTTTGCCCATTACCTTCTGAGAGGACCGTGACCTCTGGTGATAACCTCCCTCTCCGTTAGACTCCGCACCTTAACAGGGGTAGTGTCAAACCAGGCGAACACTTCGGGCTTCCCAAGACCTTCGGATTGTGACAGGGGAGAATATATAGAGCAGCTACAACCTAGTAATTGTAGTTATCCAACCTAGTAACCCCCCTAGTAATCAGTGGCCTTAACCTCCGGTAGGTAAGTCCATGACTTGTCACTAACGAGGTGCATTTATCATTGTTGGCCTTATTTGTCAAAATGAGATTTCATTTAACAAGGCGAAATGTTGTAATGAACCTCAAAAGTTGGAGACTACACATTTATGGAGCAGTTCTCAGTCTGACATATGTATGCAGAGACTGTCTGGACGCTTAAAATTAACTGACTTCATCCTGGCAGGGGGCAGCACTTTGGCATAACAATTTTAAATGATCGGCATATAAGCAACAAGCATGAAGCAATATATATAGATAGATAGATAGATAGATAGATAGACACGTGTATATGTATATATATATATATATATATATATATATATATATATATATATATATGTATATATATATATATATGTATATATATATATATGTATATATATATATATATATATATATATATATATATATATATATAGTTAGATACGTGTATATGTATATATATATATATATATATATATATATATATATATATACAAATATATATAAATATATATAGTACATTGTGAATTACAGTACATTTTGTAGGACTCTGTGATAATGACATGCCGCAGACATCAGACACCAGCAGCTTCTTGCTTGAAATCAAACAGTTCGTTATTGTTCACATCACAATCACAGCATACGTTGTTGTCAGGATGACAACACAGTAGACAATACCCAGTTGCCTACACCTCTTGGTGACCCTAATACCAGCAGTGCATCTCTCTAGTCACTGGTCAACTTGTTCAGCATCATTCACCACATATGACTGAAGAGACAGGCTTAAATACACAAGTCTCTTCCCTTTGGTCTAATTGCCTCATTAGGCCACCTGTGTGTATGCAGGATAGGAGTTTGACTGTGTAAGGATTGAAGGATTAAACCCTCCTGCAGACTTCCCGGGACCTGATCTGTCCCTATACAGGAGAGGTGTGGCAAATAGGCCTCTCTGGCAAATATTTATTTATATATATATATATATATATATATATATATATATATATATATATATATATATATATATATCTATCCGTGTAGCATGAAACAAAAATTGGAAACTGACTAAAATTGTCTAACCTGCTTGAACACACTGCAGCATTTTTTAAAACCGAACAGGATCCATGTACTCTGTTTCAGAGCTTAAACGGTCTCTCAGCAGGAACAAAAACTAAACCGGCTGTAAGAAGTCTTTGGAGCTGAGAGATTAAGATGAATTCTGAAAAAGAAACTGCGGCAAAATCAAAGTGAATTGTTTTCATGCAGCTGATACTCAAGGGTCTCCCAAGCCATTTAATTGCACTTGGCAAAACTCAGATACAGAATAAAATGCAGGTGTTGAGCTTAATGCTTTAGTTTAGTTGTAATTTACTTTGCTGATCAAAACTGTACATGTCTCTCGAGAAGCAGTGGAAGTGTGGATTACATTGATCGTGATTGAGCTTCTATGAAGTATAATGTTTATCTATATTCAAACACTTTAGAGACCCTGCCCCTGACACAGTATCAGTTGGCTCCGATCTCCATGAAATAGGCCATTGTAAAAAGAGACACATCATTTTCCTTTATGTCCTTTACGGATGGTGACTGTGCATTATAAACTACTGATGTAACTTGTTCTACTGCGCACTAGAATAGTTGGAAAAAATAACAAAATATTTTGCAAGATTATTTTAATTGATATAGAAATTTTATTTTAAATATGATTTATTTATTTATTTATAAAATTTCCACAGAGTATAATGGACAATACATGTAACTTCTGTTTGTTTGTGATGGGAGGTGATAGTGTGTTAGGCTAGGTACACACTGAAGCGTTTTTGTCCAATAATCGGACAAATCAGCCAACATACGACCGATCAGTCGGAAGTCGGGTTAGTGTGTATAGTGACACAATGGTCGAAAGTCATTCCAAAGTGTCGATTGTCGCCTCATTTGGTAGGTCGTACGGTTTAAAGTTTTCCGCCTAATCATGAACCAATCATGTAGTGTGTATGCACGTATGCTGACGATCTCCATAGAGTTTGCAGAGTAGTGTTCTTTTCAGCAGATGCTAGCAATGAATGTCCTGGTGAATAAATGTAGAGTGCTGTAGAAGAAACAAATAATTTGTTCCTTCTGAGACAGAATGCTTCGTTTCAGAGTCACAGAAGCTAACGAAATTCGTTAGGACATGTGGGGTTTTAATCAATGTGACAATGTGACAATAATGAATGAATGAATATTGTGCTGTCATTCTCTGAAGACTAGAGGACTAGATGAAGGACCAGATGAAGAGCACATATCTGAAGGCAAATTGTGCCATTGTGTATGTATGAATCTTCAGACTGATCGGACTTTCAGTCATAGGTACAATCATTTGAAATAACACGTTGGTCGGAAAATTCTTCAATGTGTACCTAGCCTTAGCCTTAACTCCTACCTTGTGATTCTCCTGGGTAAACCATATGGATGCAGGTAAATTTCTCTCTCCTCCCCATGTTAGTCAAACATAAATAGGTGTAACCATATGGCCTGAGTCATTAAGGCACGCAAAACAAACGTAAATCGGGTATACGCACGCCAGCATTCAACAAGGAGCGGATGTAAAGATATGGATGTTGATGATTACGGGTCCAGGTCCACTCTGCTCTAACAGACAATACACTACAGGAAATGTCTAATACATATGTTGAATATAAGGTCCCAAAAGAATGAACAGAAAATAAAAAAAATATTCAATTAATGTCACCTGTTAATAATATAGTCATTAATGAAAAAACATTAAATATTGAAAATAAATTTGTTTCCATGTTTTTAATAAAATACATTTAATAGTTAACATGATGTTATTAATGTCTACTGTTGCTCCTGATTGCAAACACATGCTCTAGCTTGTATATGCCACTGTCATTACTAGTAATCAGCACTTACACCTGACCTGTAGCTGGTGCAAGTGTTACGACTGAAAAACATGTACCAGATGAGATGAGATGAGTACCAGATGAGATGCCCAAAGCTTCAATTGGACGCAGCTCAAAATTGGCGTGCCCTGACTGTACATTGATTCGTGCATACGCCCATTCCCCTCCCTGTTCCTCCCATGAAATCGTAGGCTGTAGTAAGGGTCCTTCGCACTCGATGATTAATTGGATGTTGCTGCATTCTTTGGCATATGATTTGTTTCTGTGTATACGCAGAGCGATTTTATGCAAAATACGACACGTATCAGTATTTACATCTGTTAATAAATCACGTCCATAGAGTTTTAGAAACAATGAACCAGATTCTGCAGGTATTGTTATCTGTGATTAAATGAATAGGCTCCAGACAATCTCATTTTAAATACAGTTATTAACAGTCATTTATATAAATCTTGCAACTTTACTTTCCAGCACATTTCAAATAGTTACACATAGCAGTAATATTACTTGAAATACCAGCTGAAAATTTCCTGTTTTGGCAATATCAATTTCTCCATCTCCGCACAGTATGCTCACACATGTCTCCAGATACCGTCTTCCTCTCATTTTAACTGGAATCATTCTGTACAAAACTCTCTCTTGAAACACCTGAATACCCTTTCTCCTTTCAGGTTTCGTGCTCTACTCTTTGTCCCTTTAAGGTGGTACACATATCACAAAAGTCATGATATTTATTCACTTGACATTTGGGACATTACATATGCAAAAAAGGGAAAATGAAAGACATGGTAAACAAAATTATTTAAATGTAGAAACAATAGGACTCCCCGAAATTCGGGACCCTCCCAGAAATTCCAAGAGAGTAGGCAAGTATGACATATGTCCATAATCTCTGCAGATTGAAGAAGTTGCAGAGGACCTCAGATATATGGTTATTGCAGCACTCAATGTTGTAATCAGATGTCCTGCTGGTCCCCTATTGTAAGCTATTTGTTACCTATGTGCCATAGATAATAGAGCTAAGGCAAGAATTTAAGGCAAGGAGTGTGCAGTTTACTGGTGGTAACTTAAAATACTTTTTTCCAAAAAGGTAAACTTTCTTGATGAATGGACCTCTGTGCTTTGAAAGCTAACAAATAAAAAAGTTTATTTTGGTTAGCCAATAAAGGTATCACTTCTATTATACTATTGTCTTTTTTTGACACGAAAGTATTCAACATTCCAAAAAGGTTGCTAGTTATGACTAGGGATGTGCACCGGCGACTTTTGGTGTCTCGTGTTTTATGTTTTGGATTCGGATTTGCTTGAGGTTTTGGGTTCGGATTTGTTTCGCAAAACACCTGCCGAAAGGTCTCGGTTCGGATTTAAGGTTTTGGATTCGGATTTTTTTTTAAAAAAGCATAAAAAGTTCAAAAATCAAGTTTTTGGGCTTATTTTCACTCCTACGCTATTATTAACCTCAATAACATTCAATAACAATCATTTCCACTAATTTACAGTGTATTCTGAACACCTAACAATATTGTTATTAGTCCAAAACATTGCAACGAGGTATCTTTCTGGACTGCGTAGTGGAGTGGTCCCTACAATATAATAAGAAAACCATCAACTGGTCTTAATTACACCAAAAATTGTACCTGGACTGCGTAGAGGAGTGGTCCCCACAATATAATAATAAAACCATCAACTGGTCTTAATTACACCAAAAATTGTACCTGGACTGCGCAGAGGAGTGGTCCCCACAATATAATAAGAAAACCGGCATCAACTGGTCTCAATTACACCACAAATTGTATCTGGACTGCGTAGAGGAGTGGTCCCCACAATATAATAAGAAAACCGGCATCAACTGGTCTTAATTACGCCAAAAATTGTACCTGGACTGTGTAGAGGAGTGGTCACCACAATATAATAAGAAAACCATCAACTGGTCTTAATTACACCAAGAATTGTACCTGGACTGCGTAGAGGAGTGGTCACCACAATATAATTTAAAAACCCTCAAATGATCTGAATCCCACCAAAAATTGTACCTGGACTGCGTAGAGGAGTGGTCCCTACAATATGATTTAAAAACCCTCCACGGGTCTGAATTCCAAAAAAAAAGTTTCCTGACTGCGTAGTGGGGTGGCCCCGGTACACAACTTTTTACCGGGGCCACAATATAATTAAAAAACCCTCCACGGGTCTGAATTCTACCAAAAAAGTTTATGGACTGCATAGTGTAGTGTTCCCCACAATATTATTTAAAAATTTTGCAGCAACAGTCAACGTTGTTTAATATCTGATACACCTCTATCTGGACTGCATAGTGGAGTGGCCCCGGTACTAAATTTGGTACCGGGGCCACAATACCTCCTCCAACTTCCAAGTGTAGTGTTTATAACATATAAACACTACAGTAGTTCTAGCACATCAATACCTCTTGTTTTAAATTATGACAGGGCATTTTACTTTTGGTTTAATTTTTTGAATTTGTTGATATTTTGTTTTACTTTTTGAACATGTCAAACAACTGTTGAATGGTCACATAATGCCAAAAAAAGAGTTGCAAGATGGAATTGTCCTTGGGCACTCCCACCCACCCTTATGTTGTTGAAATAGGACATGCACACTTTAACAAACCAATCATTTCAGCGACAGGGCCTACCAAACAACTGTGGCTGAAATGATTGGTTTGTTTGGGCCCCCACACCAAAAAAACAATTCATCTCTCCCTGTACAAACTGAACAGGCTCTACTGAGGAAAGATGTCGTCCTCATCCTCAACCTCTTATTCCTCTCCCCCTACAGTGTGTACTTCCTCCTCCTCACACATTATCAATTTGTCCCCGCTGGACTCCACAACCACAGGTCCCTCTGTACTATCTGGAGGGCAGTGCTGTACTTCATTGAGGAATTGATTATTCATTTTTATAAACATCATTTTTTCAACGTTGTGAGGAAGCAACCTCCTTCGCCGCTCACTGACCAGGTTCCCCGCTGCACTAAAAACTCTTTCCGAGTACACACTGGAGGGGGGACAACTCAGGTAAAATAGAGCCAGTTTGTACAGGGGCTTCCAAACTGCCTTTTTTTCCTGCCAGTAACAATATGGACTGACATGTCTATTTGGATGGTGTCAGCAAAATAATCCTCCACCATTTTTTCTATTGTGACAGCATCCAATGCAGCAACAGTAGACATGTCTGCAATGATTGGCAGGTCCTTCAGTCCGGACCAGATGTTATCAGCATCCCAGCCAGCGGGTCTTTTAGGAAAACTGAGCTTTTTCCTCGCAGCTTTATCCTCCAAATTTTTGTTTTCCATTATATGTAGCACAAGACAGCGTACCCCTAATCCACACACACTCCGCAAAGCCTTTAAAAATTATATGCGGCACAGGAGAGTACCACTGGACTTATACTGCAGAATCAGTGAACTTTGTAATATTGCAGTACCACTGGACTTATACTGCAGAATCAGTGAACTTTGTAATACTGCAGTACCACTGGTGGACTTATACTGCAGAATCAGTGAACTTTGTAATATTGCAGTACCAATGGACTTATACTGCAGGATTGTTTTTGGATATTTTTTTTTAATTTCTTTTTTTTATAATTATTTTTATTTTTATTTTTTTTTATAACTTTTTTTAAAAAATTTTATAACTTGGGAAAAATGGGGAAATAACAATGCCCTTAGAAGGACAGAGCACAGGTCACAGCACCACTGGACTGAACAGGACACAGAACAGGACCCAGCAGCACCACTGAACTCAGAAGGACAGAGCACAGGACACAGCACCACTGGACTGAACAGGACACAGAACAGGACCCAGCAGCACCACTGAACTCAGAAGGACAGAGCACAGGACACAGCACCACTGGACTGAGCACAGCACAGCACAGCACAGTACAAGATATAGCAGGGCAGAGGACCACCTAACACAACCTCCCTCTACCCTGATCAATGCCCGAGTAAAGATGGCGGCGGCCAGCGGGGAATTTATAGAATCCGAGTATCGCGAGATCCGACAACGGGATTATGACTCAGAGCCTCGCTTTCAATTTTGCAATTGGCGGGAATACCCGGATCTGTCTCGGATCCGGCTCGGATCGGCAAGGTTCGGTTGGGCTCGGATTTCAGATATCCGAGCCCGCTCATCCCTAGTTATGACATCCCTGCCAGACACTGTATATGTGCAATATTTCTCAACGATCAGTTATCAGGCCAGCAACAGATCAGACAACAGAAACAAATTACATAAGAACAATGTCTTATGTAAGGTAAAGGAGATTTTCATGCTACACATGTTTACTGCTTTCACAATTGCTTGCCGTAATTGTGATCCTCGCTCCTCACTAAATTTATTTAGACATAGTTGTAGGACCTCTTGATGGGGCCTATTTATCAACCAGTGTACTCATATTAAAGGACAGCTACCGTGATTCTGGCGCACTTTGGAGTTTCCTTAAAATTTATGATGGTTGCATCGCAGCAGATATCTGCTGCTTTGCATTCTGTATCGTTTTTCTAAGCAGTCACCATCAAATAGTATGGTGACTGCTCCCTACCGCAGTCTAACAAGTTTAGAAAAAGAGATTTTTTCAGAAACTTGTTATGTTAATATACGCCAGGGCGTACATAATCAGAAATGAAGTCTTGCGGAGGGATCATGTGATCCCTCCCTGTCACATGATATAATTTCTACTAGAGGATTCCTGTGCGCAGGCTCCAGATCTTCGTTCTGCACATGTGCACATGCATTGTGAAGAGGAACGAAGAAGACATGTAACATAGTAACATAGTAACATAGTTGATGAGGTTGAAAAAAGATACCAGTCCATCAAGTTCAACCTATTTTGGATCTCCTGCGATCCTGCACTTATATTTGAAATTGATCCAGAGTAAGCAACTGCCAATCTGGTTCAGTTGTGAAAATCCCCTCAGACTCAATATTGCAGTCCTATTTTTACCCTTTATCCACCTCTATCCTTCATTTTAATTAACAGTCGTATCCCTGGATACACTCTTCCGCTAAAAATTTGTCTAACCCTTTTTTTAAACATATCTATTGAATCTGCCATCACAACCTTCCCTGGCAATGAATTCCATATCTTGACTGCCCTTACTGTAAAGAACCCCTTCCTTTGCTGGTTGTGAAATTTCCTCTCCTCTAACCTTAGGGGGTGACCGCGTGTCCTGTGTATAGTCCTTGGGGTAAAAAGTTCCCATGAAAGTTCTCTGTATTGACCCCTAATGTATTTGTACATAGTAATCATATCTCCTCTTAGACGCCTCTTTTCTAAAGTAAACATGCCTAAACTGGCTAACCTTTCCCCGTAACTTAATGACTCCATACCCTTTATCAATTTTGTCGCCCTTCTCTGAACCCTTTCTAGTTCCAAATTATCTTTTTTATAGAGTGGTGCCCAGAACTGTACTGCACATTCAAGATGAGGTATTACCAACGATTTATACAGTGGCAAAATTACACTGTCTTCCCTTGCATCTATGCTCCTTTTTATGCATGTCAATACTTTATTTGCCCTTGCATCTGCTGCTTGACATTGAGCACTATTGCTAAGTCTACTGTCTACGAGCACTCCCAAATCCTTTTCCATTATAGATTCTCCTAAAATATGTGGAAATCCGTAGACGAGCGCATTACGAAGAAGGTGTGGCAAGTATTTTTTTTTTTTAGCACAGAAACAGTAGTTTATTGAAACTGTTGTTCCTGCGTTGGGTTTTTTAATAAATCTGAGAAACAGTTCAATTCTTATCAATGCGATAAGTATTTAAAATTATGTTTCATTTTTTGCAGATATTGATAAATGTGCCCCTTTATCACTATTAGATCTCATGATTTGATTTTTTTTATCTTCCTTTTTGTGATTACAATTGTTGGATGGCTCCACCAAGCTAAAAGAATGTTAATCCCCCATCCCCTCAGGTGCTGTACCCCCTCATCACCCTGCTTCTTACCTTTTCAGACAGGTGGTGGTAGGAAGAATCTTTTTCTTCTCAGACTGAAAGTGTGGAGTGTGAGCTGGCTTATGACATGATAGCCCAGAACCACACTCCCAGTTCATTACCAACATGGAGAAGCAGGAGATCGGAGCTTCACCGCTAAGAAGCTGCTGGTAGCTGCCCCTGCATATCAGCGGCCGACACTCTTTGTGGGAACGTCACAATTACAGTGAATGATGAAATTGTAGCACCGGTCCAGCTCCTCTTGTGTTTCACAAATTAGTTTGTGAAAACTGATTGGGTTAAAGTATTTAGATTCAGCGCCTAAACTCACTACAAAAGATGTTTCAAGGCCTCTGGAAATTATTTTGGTTGCTAGTCACCAAAAGCATTTGTGTCTCTTTTTTCTGATTTCAAGGGAGAACATTGTGGACTAATATGATGCACTTTAACATAAAGTACTTTTGCCAAGTGAATCAGGTGTTTTGAGAAAATAAATAGATTTTAAGGGGTCTCTGGTTTTCACATAAAATTAACATCCTATGCTGCATACAATTCAGTTGCATGTTAATCTTGGTTCTGATTTTAATGAAAACAAAACAAGTGACAAAGAAGTCAGTGACCCTTTTGAAGAACCAACTGGAGCTGAATTTCGAAAAACACAGGAACATAAACATTGGGATTTTATTTTAAGGGTGAGTGAGGTTTTACCTACTGCGTATTAGCCTGGCGTTGAAGACGCAAAGACGCTATGAGCGTATTAGCCAAGGTGGCCTGAACCCTGAATCATTCCCTGAATGCCTTGTTGCATGGTCAGTAGATCATGTCTGCAGCTTATTGTACTGATCTAGTGACAAAGCAGTAAAAGATACATTCCTTCTTTACACATAACAACAAGGTAATAAAATGTTCTATATATTTTTTCTATGTAGAATTTATACAGTTTTCGCACATCGACCAATTTTCATTGTCCACCTTGCACTAGGCAGAAAAGTGCTAATTGCTGATATTTGGTGCAACCTTTGCACCTGAATACAATGTTAGTAATTTAGTTCCAGTGTCTTCGTGTCTTATTAAGCTCATTGTTCATTTTTGGTGCCAGAGACACAAGGCTACAAAGGTATTATAACTTGAAGCATGGTCTCTAGCTTTTCTGCATCGTTGTTAGTCAGGGCATTTAACCACTGTGTTATAGTTTGATATATTTACAGTATATCTGGGTATGTTTTGCATTTAGTCAGTGGCAGAATTACTGCCATTGCATGGGGTGTGACTACTATAGATCTGGATGGGAAGGGGACTCAGCAATGCCAGCCCACCCTCCCAAGGCCCCCGCTCTGCTCTTCTCAGCATGTGCAGTAACGGGCTTCTTCAGGAAAGTGAACAGTGAACCCGCAAATGGTCTTTATACGCATGCGCCAGCTTCCTTCTCGAGTCAACAGCTTCCTTCTAGAGCATACTTGCCAACTTGCTGAAGTTGGCTTCCGGGAGCGGTGGGCGTGATGGGGGTGAGGCTCCAAAATTTGCGTCATTTTGGCCCTGACCCGTGACGTAATGATGCAAATGCGTCATTTGACCGCAGTGGGTGGGGCCAAACACTGCCATCACCGGTGACTCGTAGCGTTTAGGACCTAATTCTGCCCACTTCACTAGTAAGTGGGCAGAATTCTGCCAGATGCCGGAGATTGCCACACTCTCCCGGGAGTCTGTGAGACTCTCGTGATAGGCGGCAGTCTCCCGGACATTCCTGGAGAGGTGGCAAGTATGTTCTAGAGTCTGCAAAGACACACACAAAAAGTGGTAAACAGTCATATTTATAAGTGCCGGGATCTATGCTAAACAAGTAGGATATTTGCACTGGGTTCACAAATTCAGAGGGACATAGGGAACTGATATTTACCAAATGTAAGTTCTATTCTATTCAAATTGAGTCTTATTGTTAATGGAAATGTCCCAACGTCTGCACAAAGCAGTTTCTTTTACAGTATCTCTGATACGCTAGATGAAAATTGCAAGCATTGTTAATAGTAACAGCACTGTTGTGACATAGTCTACACTTATACTATTTCTTTATATATGTTCAGTCCTGGTCCTCCTTGAGGTGATATGTTTCTCTCAGGAAGCACTATGCTAGACGCGGCAGACAAAAGATTCTCATCTTGCCGTCTGGTCACAAACATATTGAGCAAAGCTGTGCCAAAATATTAAACAAATCAAACTTCAAGGCAGACTACTTGCAAAGTTCCGGCAATACAATATTTGAGTTTGAAGTATAATTGTGGCTTTGACTATTTTGCTTCAGTTGTTAGCAGTGTGTGGGTGTTTTGTGTTTTATGGGGATTTTTTGGGTTTGTTTTTTCCCATTTTGGCCTAGACAGATCAAGAAAGAAATTTAATTTCCATTCAGACTACAGTGGATCAACAAAGAAGAGAATAAAACTGTAATTTATATTTAATAATGTGGTTAACAAGGGTTTTGAGGTGTCATTTAGTAAAGTTAATTTGAAGAGTATATACTGTATGGGCCTGATTCACTAAGGAACTTAAGTTTATCTCAGGGCATATCTAAGGTATGTGTTTTTCCGTCAAATCATTTGCACCAGCTACAGGGCAGGTGTAAGTGCCGATTACTAGTGATGACAGCCGTGTATGCATGCCATGACATCTGTTTGTAGTTAGAAACAGTACACATTCAGAATATCCCGATAAATGTATTTGATGCAAAAAAAGAAAAACAAATGTTTTCCAATGTTATATTATTAACAGGTGACAATCATTGAATACTTTCCTTTTCTCTGCTGGAATTTTATATTTCATGTATGTATTGTTTGTATCCTGCAGTGTGTTGTGTATGTATCAATCCGGTAAGTGCCGTATATGCAGAGCGTACTAACATCCGTATTGAACAAGAGATGTTTCTGTCGCTTGTAGTTGTATACAGATGTGCGTATGACCGAATTATATGTGTTTTCTTAAAAGCATCATTTTTAATTATTTTGTTATGATAGACAGGGGTCTTAGGGTCCCCTATTCATTTTGCTGGGATCACTGTGGTAGCAAACTCGACACTCCAATCTTTTTAATTATCCTGGCCGACACAGCGCAGGAGGTCAGGAAGGGCTACAAAACATTTTCAGCCACTAGCTGGTATTAGAGATGAGTGAAATTGTGACAAAATTTCACATGCATTTACTTTACCATGGAACAGGCCATTTTACGGAGCTTCACAGTTTTGCTTTACTATTCCATGAGAACCCATTCTGTGCTACTCATTTTGTAAATTATTTATTTATATTGTGACATAGGGAATGGTGTCCCACAGGCTTCTAAGAGAAGAATCAGCTATACAGCTGAGGGTCTGCAGGTAAAGGCTGCAGACAGAATTACACACATAGCAGTGCACCTAGGTTCATAGGCATACAGGTGTAAGACATTTGTAAGAAAGAGGCATATTTGACCACACCTCCTGCATAGGGACAAGAGAGATCCCACGAGTCTGCAGGTACAGGCTGCAGATAGGGTTAATTCCCACACAGTCTTTCCCATAGTACACAAACACAGAGGTGCACCATATGGGTGTCTGTGATCGGTTGTCTGTGATTGGTTTGCAGTGTTTGAGTTGAGGATAAAAGACTATATTGTGCACTTATGCTTTGTGACCAATGCCAAACAGTGGCCGGATTCTAGACAGGTGGTTTATGTCTCGTCAGTGATAGGTGCCCTGGTGCCCTGACGGAGAGAATATGCTGTGTAATTGTGATGGAACAATAAAGCACTGTTTTCAGCAATAAGTTGTCCATGAGTGTGCCCGTGTCACAATGTATTTAAACATTTATTTATGTTGATGAGCACTGTGTAAGGGAAGTGTTTTGTCTCATAAAAGTATTGGGTGAGACCTGTTCTGGTGCATTTAAGTGCTTTTGTGAAAGCTGTGAATGGCAAGAGAAGCCCCTGAAATTGTGCCCACTGCAACTTTATCTCTGTGTGGAACACTTTCTTTCAGTAGACCAATCAAAGCTAAATGCAGAATGAGGCAAATATTCTGCAAGGCCATTCTGAAAACTTTGCTTATTTCTAGCAGGGACGGGAGAAGAATTGTTCCTCCATTCATGCCCTTACTACTCTTTCTCAAGCTCTGGCTAGCTGATGGGCATGGGTGTAAATGACCAGGCAGTCCCTGCACATGCAGGTGTTTCTTTGTAAGTAGTGGGACACAGATGATGTCACTTTGTGGTGCAGTGCAATAAAAGTCACAATAATTTGGAAGCCAGACCATCTCTATGACAAACTGAACTCTTAACTTACACTCCTCTTTCTCCAGCACGATAATAATAATGGTTGTTGTTAATACAGAAATATATACAACTCATTACTTCTCCACCACAGGTCTTAACAAGCAATATGAATATGGTTATAAGTATCTCTCCTTACTCCTCCTGCACAGTTCTTACACTGCTGGTGTTGCACAGTATATACCAGGTTCTCCTGGTCACAGTAGTTTCCCAGCTACTCACAGCACAGCCTCTGTCTGTTTCCAGTATACACATGCAGGATTCACAGTGTAGTGCTCAGCTTTGCAAGCATGGGTAATATCCCTTGGGCTATAACACTCTTCTCTAGTGTTCTCTCTGCTCCTCTCTTGGTTTCCCACATCTCCACAACTGCTTCTCTTTGCTACAACCCACTCTCCAGGGGTCTCTGCTCTGACTAGAGATGTTCACTGACCCCCGTGTTCTGGTTTTGGTTTTGGTTTTGGTTTTGGATCTGGATCTGGATTAACTTTATGTTTTGGTTTTGGTTTTGGCAAAACCGTCCTTGCATGTTTTGGTTTTGAATCCCGATTGTTTTCTAAAATCCCTTTTTTTTTTTTTATAAAATAACATATCTTTGCTTTTTTCCCCCCTATATTATTATTAACCTCAATAACACTAATTTCAAGTGATTTGCAGTCAATTTTGACCACCTCACAGGTCACAATATTATTTTCATACACTTTCAAACAAAGTCTGCAGATTTAGAAGACCAAGCCTGCCAGACCTATTATTTGTATTTCAGCAATGGAGCTCTTCTCTTTGTGTGTTACCCATATAACACAGTACAATTTGACTCCAAAAATCACGTGATCCGACGATGTAGCGATGACGTTTTGCCATGTTTTCAATTCCGAGGGCACGCTCGGCTCAGTACTCGGATCTGCTAAGTTCAGGTGTGTTCTGTTCTCGGGGAAACCAAGCCTGAGCATCTCTAGCTCTAACATCCCTTAGTGTATACAGAAGTGGAAGTTGTTCAATCAATGTATAGGCTTATAGCAGTTATTTGAAAAGGTGGGGTTATCCTAAAAGGAACAAACACAGAGAAAAATCCCCCAGCACATTGCTATAGCCAGCAAAGTAGCTGCCATTTCTACTTCTACAAGAAGAATGCAAAAGTCTCAGTTGCACACATTTGCAAATGTACATTTAAGTAACCCGAAACTCCACAATGCTTTTGCTAATAGGGTGATCCTAACTCTAAACAGTGAGAGTCCCATATATTTGGGCCATACATATATTTATTTTTAAATTGAGAGCTAATTTATCAAGAGGTACCCCAGAAGCCTCCAAATAGCAATACAGCGCCAGCACTCCCCCTCAGCTACTGACACCAACATGCCTCACACAACTACAGAGGTGGAAGTTGCTCAATCAATTTATAGGCTCATAGCAGGTGCTTGAAAGGGTAAAGTAATCCCTTTGTGTATGCATGCTGCCACTTGCAGCAATCCCCCTCTTCTCTCCAGGGTCTGTGCTCCGGGAACTCTCTCCCTATTCAGGGCGCACATTCCTTGACTTTGTGCAGTCACCACTCTCGTACTCCTAGGCTATGTTGGGGGAGCCTGAGAGGTCCCCAGCTTTTTACATTACCTCTGTTCTCTCTCTGCCTCCTATATATCTCTCCCCCCCCCTTTTTCAAGCCTCTTTTTCTTCTCAGTCACTAGCAGACTGGGCTGGGTTGTCACCATAGCAACTAGAATACCTAACTCGCCCACAAGGTAACCCTTCCTGTATTCACTGGGGCACATGGTTTACTAGAGTGCATTACACTAGTATACTTGCTTAACTGGCAATAATCTAACATGCTTTGGGCATTGCCATGTCAATTTTTATTTTAGATGGACTGCAGTAAGTGTTAAGTTTAGCCATGTCTGACCATGATGAACAATATACAAGAATGTTATTAAGATTTTAGGGGTTCTGGTCATTCCGTGTATGGGATGGAACTTCGTCATAGCCTTGTGTACTGTAATATACCTGTGTTAATGAGTTTGTTTATCAATGTGGCCTTGTTGTACGACATGATAAATATTGGGTGATGTTTTTTTCCATCTAAGTAACTACGGGGGAAGCTCTTACCGCCTATTGTAATGCACTTGAGTTACTTATATTGCAATAAACTTTAATGAAATTGTTCAATATGAATACATGAATAGTCTTAATTTAATTTACTATAGATTTGTTGTTGAGTTGGTTAAAGGTGTGGTTAGTTTTGGGTGCAGTTGGGGTACGGTATTGTTGAAGCTACCCATACATACATATTGATGTGGCAATGGGTAGGCCATGTTTATTCAGAATACCCTGCAAACGTATTCTGCAGATTATTTGGGTAAAGTAAAAATTTCCATAGCTTTCCCTTGCTCATTAGACAGCGTAACTGACAATTAAACGTATGCTCTCATCGATAACTTGGCTTTAATCTGCTATTTTTATTAGCAATTTTCAGAATATTGATCTACGTGTTCTTAAGCCTAATAAATATTTACTGCTTTCAATGAAACAAAAGTGAGCTTCTGAAAATAATAAACCAAAATTCGCACAAATATGTACATTATAGCAAAGCACCAGTTTTAAGTTAAGTGTAGTGTCTGTTAAGTGCATTGCAGTGCCTCCAGGTAAGAAGTGTTTTTGTACCAATACATCATAAGCTGTAGTGCATCAGTAAAGCATTTCTCAAACTCCCTCCTTTTGTGTTGCTATCGTGAATTCACCGTCGATGCTTTCAAATGATCTTGCAGATGTCCCATAGCAATAGATATGGTTGCTGTCTGTGTTGCTATGATCACAAAGAGCAGTTGTAGAAGCAGCTTGGCATTGGAAACATGGAGAGAGCTTAAGCCTGCACAATGCATAGCCGTACACTGTTACAGGGATTAGTTTCCTCCTACCATTCATTCTCTGTACAACTAATTACCTGGAAATGGCTGCAACAATATTGAAGAAGCATGACAGTGTGACATTAAGCTACCATCACTATTTTTCTTTTCTTGCTCTGTTGCAGTTAATGTTTTATCTTGAGTGAGCTGGCCAATTGTCTCAGCAGAGGTTGCCAGCACTACTCTCCGCTGCTAACAGGTTGCCTCTCTACTGAGATGCAGCAAGGTTTAGTATATTTTGATAACTGTTGATTTTTTTTTTCAGGCTGCACACAGCACAGCAGTCCTCAAAATTTGGGAACTAAGCTGTTTTTTTTTCTCTTGAATATTCACACAACACAGAAGCAAGGTAATTCTCTCTGGAGTGGAAGAAGCTGAAGCTAAACCGGTGTGACTTATTGAATGAAGTCTTTGAAGCATCACCTGCAGCCTCTACTCATCTCATACTGCCCAGTTTAAACTGGTAAGTACAAAAATTATATCTTGTCTAGTTACACAGAAATCATAGTATAATTACTTTGCTAAATAAAACTTTAATATTTTATATTTAATATATGTTTGCCGAAAAACAAAAGCCTTCACGTTTTTTTTAAAAAAAAGCAATGCCCAAGTTACAGATTTTTTTCTAAACAAAGTTGTTTATTAAGCAAATAAAATGTATTACTCTACAAATTAAAATTTTAAGAAATATTCTGAATATATTTCACATGATACATTATTGTAGTCTATATGCAACTGTAAACACTGGATCCTCATAAAACATCAGTTCAGCTTGAATTTTACACAGTGCAGAGTCTCTGCTCTTTTGGGCACTGAAGTGGTAAACCTGTTTAAATGAAGGCTATAGAGATCTTCTGTACACTCCTCCTGAAACACTGTTATACAAATAATGTATTTGCAGTATCACTTAGCAGATAGCATACTGTAATAATGCAATAATTAAGTCTACATTTTCCATGTAAAACAAATGAATGATGATTTGCAAACCACTGAAATGGAACTGGTTATAACAGCTGGAAGTAGTGGAGATCATATTGTGTGCATTGCCAGAAATACACACTGCAGATCACATTAGTACATACATTAATAATGAACCTATTAATTATTTACAAGATTTTTGCCTTTGTTTTATTTTCTTCTTTATGTGCGGTAGTTTACTGTACTCGTGTTGTTGACTATGCTTGTATATTGCATATATGTTTGTGGTTTTATTCGGAGGTTTGAAAAAGAGCTAAAATCTGCTTTTTTGATGTGAAGTGGCTGTATTTATCTTCTTGTTTTTATTGTTCTTGCATATTGAACTATTCAATAACATTAAGTGTATTTGCAGACTATCAATTGTTCATAGTGTAAATACAGTTTTTATTTAATTGTCAAATGGGATGAATATTGTTTTAGATTTTGCGCAAATCTGAAGACGACAGATCTCTCGTGATTGTCTTCCAGTTTTTGAATTTTTAAGCACAAATACCTACTTTACTGATTTTCTCATACTAGTCCCAGACAATATCAGATGTTTATTTCTTGCATTTCTCAGCATGATATAGATGTTGACATGGGACCAGCACACTTTGGGTAAAGGTCTGATATACATGTTTTCGATCACCATCAATGCTTGCACTAGAAAGGCATATTGTGGTCCAATGTGAACTTCTGAGTGAATCATCATGTACCCTGCATGTACCAGGGCAGCAGCAGCTTCCTACAAAGTGAAACATTTTGGTAGAATACACTAGCAACTTGGCTAACAATTGCGAGCCACCCATGAGGTTCGTCCTTAAACATTCTCTTCTTTGTCCTTAAAAGAACCTTCTGATGACAAAAAGTTATGGAAGGCCAGTGCAAACTACTGTTAATTTTAACAGAAATGTAGATTTACACAACAGCTCTCAGGGTTACTAATGCATAGGCACTTAGCCCTAACTAGCAGATTTATAAAGTGGCACACCCCTACACTCTAAAACTAGATAGTATGCACTAAAAGTAGGCAAGCAGAGGCCAATCCTGACTCTTGACCAGAGAATCCAGCAATAGGACAATTGTTCAAGTTGTCCACACATAGGTACACTTCTAGATCTGCTGCATTGTCTTAAGCTGGGTACACACTACGGGGTTTTCGTACAATAATTGGCTCAACCAACTGACATACGAGCGTTTGTTCGAAAGTCGGGTCAGTGTGTGTAGTGACACGATGGTCGAAAGTCTGCCCAAATGGAATTTTGTTGCCTCATTTGGTTGGTCGTACCGTTCAGTATTTTCGTTACAATCTCCTTTCCATTGTGTAGTGTGTAGAAATTTCCGAACGATCCACGACAATCCTCCGATACTTCCTCGACCTGGTGCTCTGTTGGGGGCATGTGTATCTAAATTTGTGATGCCTGTACCAGTCCCATGTGGTGTGCTATCCGCACATCACTGACTTGTGATTTGTTAAAATGTGTCACCTGACTGGTTGCAGACCATTACACTTGTGCAAAGCACGTGTGTTGTGTAACCCTTTGCATCTACATTGGGAACCTATTCATATTTACCATTTATAAACTTATACCTTTATAAACTAATAAACTTATAAAGTCATATTAACCTTTATTAACTAATATTTGTAAAATACTCAGAATAAACCACACAGTGTTAATGCAACAGTTTTATTCCAGGAAAAAGTACAACAAATTTTATTGCAGAATATGACAAGTGAAACAAATAGTATTACACTTTAAAGGTGCTAGTGGTTTGTGGCAGAACAGTTCCAAACAGCACACACATTTCAATAAATTTTTTCTCAAGGTTTTTAATTTTTTTCTTGATGTCACTTGGGTTTATATTCCCTTTGATTTCTTTACCTGCGAAACAATGAAATAAAAAATGTTTACCATTAAACTTCTATATCTGTAATCTATATCCAATACCAAAAATACTCTCATTTGCTCACCTTGCACACTGCTCGAGATCAGTTTATGTTGTGGTCCCTCTTGCACAATCGCAATAATAGCGGGCCAACCTCCATAAATTCTGGAAAACAGGCGCCATTTTGATTATTATAACGGTACAGGTATGTACCCAAAGCATTTAGTTGTCTACACATGTTCACTGAAATACCTTTGTGTATAACTTCTTTCATATCTTGGTATTCAACATCAATTTTTTCTTGTTTGATAACAAGTGTTACATTAGTGGTATCAGTAGTATCTAAACTGGCCTTCTCACCGTTAATTATTCGTTCTGACGAAAAAAAAATGATGTTACAAATCAGGTGTTTGCATTGCTTTGTGTGAAACTAGAATGAAATACATAAAGTCCTTCAAACAGGTACACTACACGTGCTACTCACTTTTTTAATGTCGTAGTTGTACTGGTCCAGTACTTTTACCATCATCTCCACCTCTCTTGGGCTCATTGGCTTTGCTCTTTGCTCTTCTTGAGCATCTCCATCCACCACATTAACTTTTTTAAAATTTTTTGGCCCTTCCAACTTTCCACCAAAAAGTTGGTGGAAAATTCTGTAGTGTGTACCCAGCTTTAGTATGTTCAGAAGATGCCTATACAAACAGCCAGGTAGTAGTCTTCTTCTGGCAGAATTTTCCGTAATGTCTGACTATGTTTGTATTTACTTAGAACGTTATCAAGCATCATGTTGTTTTGATGCCACACATGCTATAATATGGTACCCTCTAAATACAATAGCTATACTTGCTGTTCCATCTACTCCGCCACTCACTTGTGCTGTTTTTTGTTAGTTCTCCCTTTTTACTATTTAAAATGACCTTAACTTGGCAGAGGTGGCAGGAATCCCCTCAGTTCTTTCAGAAAAACAGAGAGCATTCTTAAGTAGGGCATATAAAGTCAACCGGGGTTGGCATAGGGCAGTGTTAAAAGTTGAATGTAAGAACCTTGTTTTATACAGAGGCATGTTTACTACATATGTACTTTCCATCAATTATAAAGATCCATTCATTTAATGGTATATAAACTGGTTAAACATGGTACAGTTAGTTGAATGCCTGCCATGGGGTAAAAACACTCCTCAGGTGGCAGAATTTAGGGGTTGGTAGAGTTAACTTCTTATTTTTAACTAGGTCAAGTTTATGTTACCCAGTCTTAAACCTACTCTACGGTGGTCTTCAGTACTTGTTATCGGCATTTCTCAATCTAATAGAAGGTGAGGTGCCTTGTGATTGGACAGTGAATGATGCCATCACCACGTGCCTCACCCTGTGTCAAGAACACAGATGCGGATGAAAGCAGTGGAAACAGAAAGGAACTGTCTCAACAGTACCTATATTACTGCCACCACCGCCACACTCTTCTTGTACTATTATAGTAGGATGTATACGGTGACCTCCTCATTCCTGAGCCGTCCAATCACAGGACACATTCTCCGATATCAGAGGTAGAAGTGACAGACACTGTAAGAGGACAGGCAAGTGCTGGTTAAAGACTGGATCAAAGAATAAAACTCAGTTTCTTTTTCATTTAAGTAATTGTTAATACTGCCCACAGCTGAGCCACGGTACGGTAGGGAATCAGATTACATGGACCGACTGTGAAAAAAAGCCCTGGGTACTTGCAGCTTCAAAAGGATTTTCTCTACAATTGGGCAGGGTAAATTGTTTAATTATTTAACATGGCATAGGGAGGGTATTTGAAAATGGGACTGTAAAGGCTCGACTACAAGTACCCCTTACAGAATATGTCCACAATTCTGTTTGCTGCTCTTTCAGACATTTTACAGTTGATTGCTAACTGACAGTTTTAGTACTCTAAATGCCTTTACGTGCCAATTTTGTGAACATTATAATTCTTTGGCTACAGGTTGCTCTGCCTCATCTATGTCAAGCTAGCTTACATTTGGACAAGTAATAGAAAAGAAAAATGAAAACAATGGGTGATCCCCATACAGAAATGTGTCTAAAAATGGATTGTTCAGTGTACTCACTCCTATGATGTCCCTAAAGTTAGTATATATAACATGTAGTTTCTTATTCAATTTACATTACATAATGTGCAGCTTCCAACCTAGAGATATATTTATTAGCAGAACCTAATTATTGCCAGTATTTAGGAATTACATATAATGTGTTGTAGGAGGATGCCAGGCTGTTTGTGTTTAATTGCGTTTTATTTGAAAATGCCACTTTCACATTTATTTATAACACTGTCAATACAGTCCTTTTGTGAATATGACACTTCATTACATTATATTGTGCATGGATAGGTTAAGGCGTCCTTTAAATTTATAATAAACACTGTCAAGCTGCATCTGTGCGCTATTATATATATATATATATATATATATATATATATATATATATATATATAATGTATTGTATAGACATTTGTATGCCCTACATATGACGTAGCAATATTGCTGTGTTTTGAGTTGAATGTAATTTTTGCAACAGTATTTTTAGTCGTATGTTAAGGTTGCAAAACAAATCAAACTCTAAATGACGCTCAAATTGTAAAATTGAAAACGTAATATTCATAGTATCTTCAGGTATTTTTTATAAAATTGGTGAAATGCATATTCAGAGTTTATAACCTTAATTCTAAGCAGTGGCCATTTGTTCGTGACAATATATGAAATGAGCATTATATGTGTACCACAGGGAATGACATTTAATACCCATGGGTATTAGAGGTTTGTTCAAAACCATTGTCTTTCTTTCATTCTTTCTTTCTTTCTGTGAGCTAATGTTATTGCAGTTTGTGAATCAGATGCTGAAGTGATATGCCATTCTCCAGAGACTGGAACAATTGCTGTCAGTGTCAGAGAGTTCCTAATAAAGTTGTAATTCTGCAGTCTATATGGCAGCATTTTACTGCAGAAGCCTCACAAACTACACTGCATGGTTTCTTGTTTGTGTCTAGAGAACATTGATGAACGAACCCCATAAATTCTTATACCAAGTACCTAGTGTATAGTAATGAGCGTTTCCACAATGCACCTCTGCAGTGAATTGCTTGTTATGAGAATGTACATAGATATAACAATAGGATTTTGAAAAGGGTATTTTAAAGTATAATATTTATGGCAATGGTAATTAATTAAATAATGTTGTACAAATAGGTGCTATACAATAATTATGCCATTAAACAAAACACGGAGGCAGAATAATCCAGCAATAGGGCTTATTTTCACTTTGCCCTATATATCGAAGTCATTCATTCATTCATTCATGCTTTTTACGTGGCACATAGGTTTATAGAACAAGCTATCCACAGTTTGCACATGCAGAAGGGGATGGTATGAAGGTGTTTCTAGTGAAGTACAGAGTAAGTGCACTGGTATACCTGGTTTTACAGAGCAGCACAGAACAAGATTTTGCTTTGTCGAGTGAGATTATTGGAATCAAATGAAGAGATGGATAAGGCACAGTTTTAGATATGCTGCTTGTTGTGCGGCTATTTTCACCCTGCAAAAGGACTTTATATTACACCAGCTCAGAGCTGATGCTGGGTCTCATCCTATACTTTTGGTGGGACCTTTTTTGAGTCTTACAGTGTGCACCAAATATGCTTTGCAAATTGTCCTCTCAGTCACCAATGCCACAGTGGGGCATTGACTATTTGCCTACTTAAAACTTGGTCTCTGTACTTAAGAACTTGGCAATGGAGTAAAAAAGTTTGCAGGGGCAGCACGGTGGCTAAGTGTGGCTAACTTCTGCCTTACAGAACTGGGGTCATGAGTTCAATTCCCGGCCATGGCCTTATCTGTGAGGAGTTTGTATGTTCTCCCCGTGTTTGCATGGGTTTCCTCCGGGTGCTCCGGTTTTCTCCCACACTCCAAAAACATACTGGTAGGTTAATTGGCTGCTAACAAATTGACCCTAGTCTGTGTGTCCTTCTGTATCTGTGTATGTTAGAGAATTTAGACTGTAAGCCCCAATGGAGCAGAGACTGATGTAAGTGAGTTCTCTGTACAGCGCTGCGGAATTAGTGGCGCTATATAAATAAATGGTGATGATGATGAAGATGATGATGCGGGTGGGTTATTTTTCCATTGTGCACTCATTAGCTGCGATTGGCAGTCCGACAAATCCCAGATAACGGTGCATTTTTTCCCAAATTCAGATGTAGCTTTCTGTGTTTGCAACTTTTATGTCTCTCATTTTTTAGCTTTTGAATGCTCATTGTGGCGTATCACAATTGTTCCTTAGTTATAGAGGTGTGGAATAGCTGTGTCACTGTCCAAAGCATTCACACTGATCATGTAATGTAAAAAATACATACAGACAACAACTATACACATTAACATTAACAAGCCCATCTCTGAACCTCAGGTAAGGCATACTGTGTGCTTTAACCCCTTACTACCCAGAGCTTCAGGAGAATGGATGTCTGAGAAATGATGCACTTCAGCATTCATTTCGATTCAGAAGGTCATACAGGTTAACCCCTAAGTACGCACAGTTTTACCACATTGGATGCCACCTCAGCAATGACTGCTGTTTTAATGCCCTTATTAAAAAGAGTGATATTGTAAAACGTAACTGTGCTAAGCTAAAGCACTATAATGTGACTTGCCTCTTTCCATTTAAATGCTATTTGGGTGCTAGATGAGGAATAAGTCTTTGTAGCAAAGAGAAAATATCTATATTTATGGCTGGAAAATTCAGTTATAGAAAGCAACAACACATAATTTAAATCCATTTAACCCTCTCATTGACTATCAGACTCGCTTTAATGTGATTGTTAGTACACCTACGCCCAGGAAAAATCACTACCATTATCTCAATAGGCTCCTATGCTGGGGCTACGCCTGTCTAGATTGTCTTTTATACTGCTGTCAAGATCTGCACCTTCTCTAATGGTTTCTTTCCTATGTCTTTCTGATTTCTGTGGTGTATGGTGTAGTGTTGCTAAGCAACACAATTTAATGAATGGTGCTATACCCTCAAAAGGCTACATTCAGAGATATGCAGTGTTTACTACCGTGTGTTCCTACAGCTACTATGTCACACATATTGAATTCTCATTATTGTCACAGTCTTATAATGTGGATTCACAGGGGGTATGGTCAGAAGCATTCAGGCAAGGTTAAAAATGTATACAATGGTGATCTATGTTTGCAAGTGAATTTGTGCACACTTGGTCTTTTATTAAAATGGAAGAATGGGAATAGAACAACCTGAATACAAACCCCAATTAATAATTTTATTTGCATGCAGAGATGAGTGACATTATGAGAAATTGCAGGCAAATCAGGATTTGGATTGGCACAGGCTCTTTTCAATGCAATCTTGGAGGTTTTTTTTTTGCACTGTATTTGGAAATTTGCATATAATTATAAAATATGTATCCAAGAATTTGCAATATATATTATACAAAACCAATTATGAAATTAATTAACCTATATGTGGTTTAGGGACCAGTTTTTGTACATTTCTACCTAACTCATAGTCAATATAAAAGTAGTAAATGACCAATTCTCGCATCATGGCCAATTCTCTTTGTACATTTCCACCACCTTGACAGTTTTGCAGTCCTAGGCTTTTAAGTAACTTAAAAAAATAATCTTACAAATAAACAATCACACCAGGACGTACTTTGCCAAGCAAAATATATTCTTACTAGACAGGGCTGCACAAGTCCTGGGGGTGTCCTAGGTGGTTACCCCCCATTAGTGGCAGCGCCCACACTTTCATGTTGCGCCCCCACTCCCGCTGCTTAACTCAGCAAGTGGGAGGTGGGGGCAGCATCCTCTCCTCCTGGGGCTGTGGCAATTGGATGAGACATCATAGCCAAGTGCAACATTTCCATCATAACAATGACATGGAAGCCAATACAGCCAGCAGCATCACATGTAAGGAGCTCTCTCATGTCAGTAGCTGGCGTTCTATGTTAGGGCACCAAAAAAGCTGGATGAGTGAAATTATGTCACTCATTCAATGTCTTAGATGCCCCCTAACCCTAGGCAATCATCTAGGTTTACCTAATGGTACTGCCAGCCCTGTTACTAGCCCAGCCCTTCTGCTGACATGAATATCAGGAGTATCAGCTAAGAATATCATCTGATTTTGGAATAATGCTTGATGCAAATAATTGAAAGGATAATTTCACCAAAAACAAAACAAAAAACTATTTAAAATAACTAAAATAAATAATTAATTAATATATTCTTTTCAAGTGATATCCCTGCACAAGAGCAGTAACCAGCACCAGTACTTATAGCCTAGGCTGGTTACCACTAATATGGGCAGATAAAGTGCATAGGGCGCCCTCAAAAAAGCAACAGGCTTGCTTCTGATTGGCTAGAAAGAAAGAAAACTGCTCTGGTTGGCTATGCATGTAGGTTATGAATGAACTTTATTCATACAATAAAGGTTATACTTAGACCTTTATGGATCTTATATGCCAATCAGAGCAGTTTTCTCACGTTCCAGAGTACTTAAAAACCAGCTTATCTGTAAATTCCAAGCTGTTCTCTTTCTTCCTGGGATGGACGCTTACAATTCAAAGCAGTATAGCAGATATGCAGTAGCACAAATCCCTCCAGGGTAGTCCAAATGCACCATATGTGCTTCGTTCTATTTCAGGACTTCATCTGGAAAAAATAGCTTTATAGACAGGGAGAGAGGATTTTTGTCATATTATGCAATATGTTCCCCTGATATAGGATGAAACCAGCATATGCTACAGGTATAGAACTGACCACAATTTGCGATGCATCCGACTCATTATATTGGGGTCAATTTTTATTGGAGACATTTTTGGATTGTAATACCCAACATTCGTCCAACTCAGCATTGGGCCCAAAGTTTTAAAGGCTGATATTTACTTAGCTGCAGGTTTATATGTGATTTCAGATGCTGTTTGAAAGCTCAAACTATAGTATGTATGAAACTGTGGCATGTGTGGCAGTTGAAAACAACCCAAACCACAGGTTGTTAATCCAAGCCCACATTCTAAAACTGTAGGTGAGTAAAACATCCGGTTTTATTGTGTTTGCAAATTGGCACCAACCTGCCTCTGATGTAAGGATCAGGACCAGTAACAAAAATCAGGCATCTAACAGACCCCACTGTGGCAGATTTACAGCTACTACGGGCAGAGAACATGCACTAAAAAGGGAGACAAGGAAACAACTCCCCAGGAACCAAGCCCCCTACAGCCAATTTGCTACAGTGTGTTTATGTGACCACACGTTAAACAACCCACTTGACCACTCTGAAGTGTCCACAGTAACCAAATGCCCAGCAATGGAAGATGCAGAGAGCTTTGTCTACTGCTCCTGGCATTGGGCCTGTGTATTAAAGTCAGTATAGGTCTAGGGTCCATATAATAATATCATTCATGCTAGGTCTGAGGTTTGATAGTAAGGCCACAACAAATTTGTGGTGGTCTGCATAATAAAGCTACCAGAGATTTGGGGGCTTGCTTTTTAGAGTGACCTCTGGAACAGGTTTAGCATTTAATTATAGTCACTTTTATGCATTATATATAATGGTCATGAGAATTCTCTCTGTTTTGTATAGAGGTCACTAGACTATTCACTGTATTGTATATTGCTTATTAAGCTGCTCTCTGTACTGTATATTGGCCAATATGTTGCTCACTGTATTGTATATCAGACACTAGGATACACTTGATATTGTATATCAGTCACTAGGATATCCTTGGTAATGTATATCCATCACTAGAATGTTCTCTGTATTGTATATCGGTCACTAGAATGCTCATTGGATTGTAAATCCATCACAAGAATACCAGCTCTGCTCCACTTAGAGCTTTCAGATTGCACTTAGCTCACTAGTGGGTTTTCTTTATACCTCAGTGAATCTACTGCTATGTGAGTTGGAGGAATTCTGTCCGGGAAGAAGCATAACACAATGAATAAAATGTTCTCTCATAGGCAGAGTCTCTTGAGCTTTTTTGCTAACTGCACAAGAAACATTGCAGTGCATAGTAACTGGTCCGCTTTCAAATAAAATAACAAGTACATTAGATTCGTTTGAACATGCTTTGGAAACATATTAGAAACAAATTGTTTTCCAACATAATAAATAAGTAAACCATACAATGTTCTTATTACTTTTAAAATCTGTCAATGATTAGACTATTAGGCACTGTGCTACCACAATAAATAACTTTCACCCGCTTTTTCATATTTTTATAGCAATTCTTTTATTTATTATATTGGAATATGAAGCAACCACAAAGAGGATGCTTCAAATTTTTGGAATTTTCTGCATTAGCTTCAGGAAAACAGCTCATCAACTTCCTTTCTGATGTAACAAGGAAGCTGACACGTCAATCTCCTCAATTATCCCCAGTCTCTGACCATGTGTTTGTAAGTTCAGCCTGTGCCTGTTTTCAGTGGATCATTACCCCTGGGGATTATTTGTAATAAAATACCCTTGTGTTTGGGACATGAGTATTACCCTTTTTATAAACAACTGCAGCAGATGGGAGACATGAGGAGACTTGCACAATCACTGTTTCTGTGACACTGGGCTTTAGAAGAATGCAAAACGGAAGCTTGTCCAGAGATTCATGTTGAAATAATTAGGTTGAAAAATGTTCAAAATGTTCTACATTTTAAGATCATTAACGAAAAGGACAGCTGAGTCCTGCCTTCTTATATCTCTGTCGAGGAATTTTGGCATTTTTCTCACTGATTGTTATCTCAGGTCCCCCAGGAAAATCATGTATTTTTAATTTTATAATACTGTTATTTTTAATATGCCTTTTTTTACATGTTCTTGAGAGATATAAGTTTGATGATTTTTCCTCTAGCTGAAAATTAATTTAGCGACATAGAATCTTGCAAGATATTTCTCAATACAATACTTTGTTATTTTTTTCTAATAATTTTATCTTGCAATTTTTAAAAATAGGACTAAAATCTCAAGAGACAAATATTGTGTGTGGTAGGGTGAGGATATAAGAATAGGGTGGTTGGGATGTAGGAGAAGAGCCTCCTGCTCACCTGCAGTAGGGTGTAATTGCACTCCCCTTGCTACCTATTTCTGGATCAGTTTCTCTCAGGCTGGCGCAGTACTCCTCATCTCAGGTGGGGTTAAAGAGAACAGGTGTGCCTGCAATTTATTTCTCATGCTTTGACCAATCAGAACGATGTTGTTCTATATTAGTTAGTACATGACAGGCCTTTTGCTTGTCAAATGCATTGCGGCTCAGCAAGGAGTAAGTCTCTATTGTCAATGTGTTGTTGTTTTTATTCCTATTGGATTATTAGCTTGATGAAAAAAGAGGATCTTCATGGATTTAGATTTTGAATAATACATTGAACAATACACAGTTAAATTTTCACATTGTTGGTGTTTTTCTTAACAGTCTTTCTCTGTGGCACTACAGGTCCCAGCAGGCCCTGAACACCAGGAAATGTTAGCGCTTGTAGTTCTAGAAGTGCCTGCATGCGCTGCCAGCCAGGGGTTTGCTGACTCTTGTTCTGCAACCAGCACAGGCTGTGAGTACTGATGCTTGGATCACTTTTTGGGAGGTGGAGCCCGCTGTTTTCAAATACTTATTTTAAACCTATTTTTAACAGAAAACGATAGTCATAGTCATCAAGATGATGACGATGAATAGTGTCTTGCATATGCTGCCGCATCATGATACGCTGAAAGCATATCTTGATATTCCTTAAACCCTCATGAGGAAGCATTTACATGTTTATTTTGAATTGCACAATGCATCCCACTCTCATTGAACCTATGTTTATAGTCTTGTTCAGTATAAAACCAATTTGACAGATTATATATATTATCTTTAAAATGCTTAACAGATGATGTTCTCACATAGTAATAAGTACCCTCTTGTTACTAATCTACTAATAAATAAAGGACACAAAATTAGGTCTTGGCAAGTAAAGAAGAGTATTCAAATACAAACATTGTTTGGTGGAAGAGAAAATGATCAGCAGTGGGAACGTGCCTGTACCGAAACCAAAGCCTGACTTTTTGAATGAAAGGGGTTCTACAATTACATAAATTAAGCTAAAGTGTACCCACCATGCATTGGCTGCTGACTGCTCAATGTTTGCTGGCCATGGTTTTCTTCCTCAAGAACTAAGGCCTGCCACCATTCCTACCAAATGCTCTAAACTCACATAAATCTGCCCAATGAACAAACCCATACCCTCCTCCGTCAAGTGAACTTCATCCATCCTATAAAGGCAAGCACAATGTAATTTAGTTAAAGGATGCTCAATCTGCAAACTACCAATGGAGTGCACAAACCAGGCTATCACAGAATTTAATTTCCTATGCATCAATTCAACAACACTCCCATTGGGGAAATTCCTCCCCTTCCCCCGGGAAATTATATTGGACCACCATAGTACCAAGTCAGACCACAAGGAATGTAACCAAGCCAGGTTATATTGTATATGCAAAATTAGATATATGGACTTATCATGGCCAACATCATTGCCTCCGAGATGGATTAACAAAATATTCAGCAGCCCCAACCTAACAATCTCTCTCAACAACCGTGTTCTAAAACCTGCTGACCGCAAACTCCTACTGACCATATCAGGAAACCACCACATGCCTTTGAAAGGCGAAAGTATCTGCCACTGCTCTCTGTGAAGCAGCCCAGTGAACAAAGGAGGGGCGAACTACCCAGATCCACATTGGCCTCCGATGAGCTGTAAATGACAAGAAAAACCCTAAAGTTAATCACAATGAAACGTACTGTTGTAGAAAACAAAACAGTCTGACAAAGGAGATAGCAAAAAAAAAAAAACATGGCAGCCAAACAAGTGTGGCAGAGTAGAAAAATAGAATATGGCATACAATGGCAAAGTTATAAGACCCCAAATAAAAGACGCAGAATAGGAGGAGTAGGAGTCAACAGCCAACTTTAAAGGAAAAATTGGGTAAAATCCCTTCATGCGCCTTTACTTCCAAAAGCAAAAAGCAATCAAAGCACTGTGTCGCCCAAAGGCAGAAAGTGAAAAAAACAGAACAGAAAATTCAGGAAGCAGAGAAGGCTGCACATACCTCTTAAAAGCATTCGCTTCCACTTTCCCAACTACTAGATGCATTGTATTGAAGCGGCAGCCCGTATCCCAAATTAATGTGTGCCAAACAACCTGCTCTCCAAACACACTCAGTCTAAAGTCAATGTGTGCATCTTGCTCATCACAGAAGAAGTAGCAGAAGTGATTTGGGGTCCAGTGGAAGGAGATGAAAAGCATATTGGATATCTACCTTCGCTAGTAAGGACCCCCCTTCCAAAACCTTTAACCATCTCCAAAGCAGACACAAATTATTGATAAGACACACTGCAGAACCACTCCGCGATAGTATTGTTAACCGACCCACCAGGCGGAAAAAACATGTACTGTATCAACCGGAACTTTCCCGTCACCAACTATAAAGTTCTAAAAGGGCAGATCCAGGAAAGGGCCACGCATATACCAAAATACCTCCCTGCTGAACCTTTTCTGCCCTCACCTCTGGAAAAGCAAATGCTGATTTAAAATTTTTAACTAACAAGGCTGAGCGGACCCCATAATCGTGAAGTGGAAACCGGAATCAAAACTGGAATGCAAAATTTCAGCTTCCACCTTATTCGGGTAGCAGCCTACCGATGCTCTCCAAGGGGGCATCACGATTGTACAGTGGTTAGCAATTCTGCCTCACAGCACTGGGGTCTCTCTGTGTGTGTGTGTATGTGGGAATTTAGACAGTAAGCGCCAATGGGGCAGGAACTGATGTGAGTGAGTTCTGTGTACAGCACTGCGGAATTAGTGACGCTATATAAATAGATGATGATGATGAAATAAATCCAGAAATCTGCCTTACTAAGCAACAACTAACAGAGGGCTTTTGGCACACGCACTCCGTGCGGCTTTATCACAGGTCTTGGTGGCATGAGCTCCACCACATTGCAGACTTGTGTGCAAGAACTTGCACGCCATACCTCTGAAGCAGCGGGTGTTGTTGAAGACATAGCATTTACTGCCATGTGGAAATGGCATGCCATGCCTCACATGCAGAGACAGTTTACAAGCAGGAACGCCCGTGGCCCCAACCCTACCCTCCTGAGAAACCCTTAACCAGATCTCAACATCTTTAAAACCAAGATGAAGACTTGGTTGCCCATCAGACTCCTCATCATAATCCAGCCCCGTCCTGAGCTTAGACGTTATGTGAATTTATTTAAACACATCCATGTATTCATGAGGACTGATTTTCATGTAGCAGGTCGCAAAAACTTCCACGAAACTCAACCAGCTATGATAAGTCTTTTAACTGTTTTGTGGACACTAGCTTTTTATGCTTCTCAGGCGAACATGTCAATGTAATGACCCTTATAGATCTTATCATCCACTGACAGGCATACCCTGCTAAAATGGCTGTACTTGCATAGCACACCATTTTGTGTCCAGTAATCCTGTGACCCCCATGACCGGCCAAGTCCCACCACCGCTCCCCCAAGCCATCCTTCACAAAAAAATGTTGGCGCAAAGTTTTGATGACCTTGTTGGAGCACACACCGGACCCCGATGAATCCTCGCTAGAACTGCAGCAATCAGAGAAGTCAGGCACAACTTCATCAACAGAAACCTAATCATCCTCACCCATCAGGATGAAGCCCTCTTTGGAGCCCTTGCCCACCAACAACGTCCAACGCCCACCTCCCTGTTAGTATATATATTAAATTGACTATAAATCATTGTCTGCTGCCTTGGGCACATTTCCATGAGCCAGTACATATTTGTTATAGTTCAGAATATTAATTGACAATGTTAAGTAACTAGAAATTGTAAGACATTAAATTAAAATTGTACAACATGCGTGTTTATCCTTCTTGACCTCTCTATGGCTTTTGACACTGTGAACTGTGGACCACCCTCTTCAACTGCGCTACATTCACTTGATCTTCGTGACACTGTCCTCTCTTGGCTCTCTTCTTATCTCTCCAGTCAATCCTTTTCTGTCTCTACCTCTATCTCCTATCCATCTCCCACTTCCCATGGGGGTCCCACAAGACTCCATCCCCGGTCCCTTGCCATTCTTACTCTATAACTCTTGTTGAGCTAATCAAATTCTTCAGTCTATAGTACCACCTCTATATTGATGATACCCAGATCTTTCTGACGTGTATTATGTTAACCTTTTTGTATTAATATTTGTATTTGTTACCCTCTCTTTTCAGTGCTTGCACCATGTAAATTCATATAAATTTTTAGGTGTTTATGTGACCTATGTCTACATTGTTACTATCACCCTGTACAGTGTGCACAATTTTGTGGCACCCTATAAGTAATCACTAATAATAATAACCATAGTTTATATATTGGGTTAGGGGTGTTTTATAAATTTAGTAGACATGTATGTAAGAAGTGTTTGTTGTCCCAACCACTCATATGTGACAAGGGAAGATTGGGGAAGGCATATGTGAAATACCAAGCCTTCTCCACAGGATTTTAACTACTGTGGAGTAGGGATCTGCTCTTCATGCTGCTCCATGTGGAAAGGAAATCTTTGTAGAGCATCAGTGACTCCCACTAAAGTCACTGGCACTCTGCACAGATAACCCACATAATTGAGATGCATTTTATAGTGCTGTACTGTGACCCTTTCTCCGCCAAACACAGCAGCAATATAAGACCTGGGAGAGCAGCATGAACCGTAACATTCCTCTTGACTGACCCTGCAGTCAGAACAAAGCCCTGACTGTGTGGGACAGTTCAGCAAAATTGTCCTGCCAGAATCAGAGCAGTTATCAGACTTTGCTGTTCTCTCTTTATCTGTTCTTACAGCACTGACAAACTACCCCACCTGGTGTCTTGAGCTCTATTGGGGCTTGGTCAGATCCTGGAATGTTGGGGTCTGTTTGGTAAAGTGAAAGATACTATTCCTCTTCTGGAAAGCCGAACAATAAGTGAGCACTTCCCATTAAATCATTAGTAGTATAGGTACCCCCACATTCAATAAAAATATCCCCCATATTAAATTAATAGCCCCACCTGCTGATATATTGCATACATAGCATTCACATTACATTAATAGCCCCCACCAGGCTTTACATTACATTAATAGCCCCCACCAGCAGCCATATTACATTAATACTCCCTCATTACATTAATTTCATTAATAAAATCCACCAATACATCAATACATTAATAACTCCCATTTTACATTGATAGTCACCGTATTGTGTTAAAACCCCTCTACATAACCATAATCCGCTCACACATACTTTACATTAATACCCTCACATACACATCTCACATTAATAGACCCACTACATAATCCTAATGCCCTCCCCAAAAATGTTAATACAATCCCCACACACACATTACATGAATACCCTCCCCACACACATTACATTAATACCCCACCACCACTAAACTTACATGATCTGCAGAGCTAGAATACTGTGTTTTATAAACTCCTTTGTTTGTCTCACTGATGTATATGCACACTGGGAAGCCAGCACCTGTTCCATGTGTAAAGGGGAGGAATGAAGGGGAAGATTAGTGGTGAGTTATCTTGGAGGAAAAGTAATCAGACCCTGCCCTGACTATGCATCCGGCTCTAGGCAGACAAATAGGAAGGATAAGGTTCTGAGCCGTGTCCACTGCACACCCTACAACTATGGTGGACACAGCACTGGATTGGCCTAGTCGCTTCAGATATCTGTTAGCAGACACAAATGTTTATTCTGGACCCTTCTTTCCCTTTTATTTACATATCACTTTGTTTTAGTGAAAGGGGTGCAATTTTGTTTACTACAAGCACATGGTCTATTTGGACCCAGTGAAGGTGCTTTAGGCTCAATGAAACTCACAAATGGAAAGCTGTTATTTTTGTCATATTTAGAAAAAGTAGTGATATAGCCACAATGGTCATGTAAGTTGTAATGACAATAAGGTTGCACTTTGCAAACAAGTTCCCCTAATAACTACTGAGGGCTTCACCAGTCAATCATGCTAAAGTAGGCCTGTAAAAATATGACAATATTGTGTTTGACAAAATATCAGAAACTTTACAACAGTATGCAGAATGTAACATATTGAACTTTGTTGCAAACATAAAACTAATGCAAACGATAATTGAAGAGGCTTTTTCGGGGACTTTGGATTCCATGGTTGCAGACAGCACCACTACTGTCCAAACTTGTCATTCTTTCTATTGCTGGGTGAGACAGCCCAAGTGTCACCCCATTCTCAGTGGGTTCAAACCAGTGCAAAAACCTGCATTCTGCCACTAATTTTCCTTTATCTTGGATTGGCTCTGTCCTGCTTCTGCTCCTGTGTGTCCCAGCCCTGCATGAACCATAATTCCCAGTCAGTACTGTCTCCAACAACTCCTTTTCTTCCCGTGACTAGAATTATTATACACTATCTTAGGCTGGTGCAAATAATATTGCTGTACTAGGTGTATATGCATCTGCGTCATATTGTAATTCAGTGAACACGCCTTTGCTATACTTGGCCAACATTATGACACCCATTCCCTCCCTCATTCAGCTTCTCCAGGCGTAGGCTAGCGTAAATACCAGAATAACACATGTCACAGACTCATAACTGTGCTCTCACTTTCTGGGTATATGCAAAGCGATTTCAGTCAAGATACACTACTTAAACTGTGAAAATAAATAGAAATATTAGAAATATTTCTGTAAAATAACTATACTCCTGGATTCTGTGGTCCCACACATGATATACTTGACAGTATATGTTTTCCTTTTCTAAGGAGCTCACTCTTCTCCTGCCATCTGGCTCAGGCAGACCTCAGTTTTGTTCGAGGAAGCAGGCTCAGTTAGATGATGTAGACCAGTGATGGGCAAACTACGGCCCGCAGGCCAGATCCGGCCCACTTAGAGGTTCTATCCGGCCCACCAATATTTTAAAAAATTTCATTAAAATATACATAAAATTATTAGGGCCTACCCTGTGTGTCAGAACCTTCATTTTTATGCCTTCCAAGCTATTTCCTCCATTACACTTCATCCTCCATCCTAAAAGGACACTTCGTATGTCAATCACTCAAACACCTGCCCACCCCCTAATGGCTGAAAGTCTTGTGAGAAGAGATGGGCTTGGCCATATGCTAAGGCGGATTTCGATTGGCTGCTGTGTTGTCAGTTACTGGCTCACCAGAAAGACGGATCTGCAACAACCTGCTGAAATAAGTGCTGTGTCTGTACGATCGCTGCACTTATAGAGGTAAAACTGCTATATAACACCCTCCTGTCCCATTCAAAAAATTTGTATTATATATTTCGATATTTTAGTTTTTTAATAAATTATATTGGCCCGCCTAAAGTTTTTCTTTTTTATTTGGCCCGCTCCTGAAAAAGTTTGCCCATCACTGATGTAGACAATGCTGCTGCTATGATGTCATGGAAGTCTAGTCACTGGGCATGCACTACCCTGGTCCACGGCCCTTTATGACTACCTTCTCCTTTCTATAGCACACCAGCATCATACTTAGTAAAGCCGCAAGCATGGAAGGTTTATCTGAAAGCTTGGTCGGTAACATTCTAAAGTACTGATTGGTTGTAGATTGGTCTAGTCCTGTGAGCATTCTAATGTACGGCTACAGAGCTCTAGTCCTGTCTATATCAAAGGTGCTTATACATGGAATTTGCTGAGTTAAAAGTGAGTGAAATAAATGCACATATCCCAAAAGCATACCTAAAAAGTAAAAGTTTAATATAAAGGTGAAAGGAAAAATATAACATATCTATTCACAATGTTTACAAGTTATCATTTCATTTTCTGCATGTCATTGAGAGTACAATTTGCATTTCATTTGTACTTTCATGTGAAGAATTTGTCATATCTGGCTTTTAGTGCAACATGAAAAACATAATAAAATAGATTATTATTATTATTAGTATTATTATTAATATACGGTGCAACTGCTCTTCACTGTGCACATAAATTGAGAATAATGGCTTTCTGCTCAAGTGTTCTACTTTAAGGACCACTAAACCCCAAAATGTAAATTTTCAAATAGGAACCATGAAAGCTTGATGCTGTCCATTGTTTTAACCTGATATTCCACTACAGCTCTGTACATGTATATTATTCAGCTCAGTAATACACAGCCTTTATATATATTATTAGTGGCTTTTCTTATTACCTTCTATTTTAAGTAGGGTTTGCAGACATCTGCCACATCAGCTTTAACAAAAACACTTATATAGACACAGGAATGGATATAACAACTGGAGTGGCATTACATCTGCTTCAGACAGACTGTGACACGGAAAATGTGGGCAGCATGGAATTCGTCATGTTGGAATACACTGCATCGAAAAAGAAAAAAACACATCTTTAATAAAGTTGGAACTTTACTGTAGAAAAACATAAAATTGCCAGTATGTAATTTTACCCAAGTATTAATAAGCATTCCAGCATCAGCTAGCTTCCATCTCTCAGCTAGATCCCAGCACCTGCAATTTACACTGTCATCATCCTCACCCTCATCAGTGTGTACATCATCATCACTCAAAACTAATTAGTCCCGTCTGGAATCCACCATTACAGAAAATCTCTGCACTTTGATCTAAATGCCAGTAAAGGCCTTCTTCGTGGAATTTGTAGTTCATTTTACGACAGAGCTGTCATGATTTTTGGGCAATTCTTTTAGACCAGACCAAATGTCAAAATGTTCTGCTGAATCATATGCATCATCCTTGGGTCTCTTAGAAAAGCTAGTTTTTTCCTAGCAGCAGTAGCCTGAGAAGCTGAAGAAGGGGACGCTATTGTGTCAGGTACCACTTGAGCTGTCAACTTGCTCACCAGGAGCTCATTGCATCTCTTGGGATCTGGGACAGTTGGAAATAAAGAGAAGACATAGCTCTTAAACCTAGGATCAAGCATAGTTGCCAAAATATAGTTATACGATTTCCAGAAGTTTATAACTCTTAGTTTCTGGCGTAGCGATTAAAGTACTTCGTCTACAAGTCCGACATACTTAGCGTAATTTTTTTGTTTCATCTCCTCCTTCAATTTTTTAAGGTGCTTTACCAAGAGTCTAATTAAGGGAATCACTTTGCTCAAGCTACCAGTGTCTGAACTCAGTTCACAGGTGACTACTTTGAATCGTTTCAGCACCTTGCAGAACACGGAAAGTATACCCATTGCACTGGATTAAAATACATTCCCCCTCCTTTCCCAACATTAGGGCATGTGGAGTAAGCGTGGATGGCTTTTCGCTTGTCTTCCATCTTTACAAGGACATAAATTGTGGAATTCCACCTTGTTACCACCTCTTGCATCAGTTGGTAGGGAAAAATAAATTATACTTGCAGCTGCTGCAATTTGCTACGTGCTGTTGCAGAATGGCGAAAACATCCCAAAATTATTCGGGCCACAGACAGCATCTCCTGTACGTTCCTGTCATTTTTCAAAAAGCTCTGCACCACCAAGTAGATTGTGTGAACAAAACAGGGAATGTGATGGATTTCCCCCAACTGAAATGCTCTCACAAAATTGGTAGCATTCTTATAAATGACATATCCTCAGGAGAGTCCAAACGGGATAAGCCATGTTGCAATGACATCCCTTCGTTTTTCAAACAGGTTGTCATCGGTATGACCCTTAGTGAAGCCGCTGATACCCAGAGTAGCCTCGGAATAATCTGGCATTGTTGGGTATATGTTGCTGCTGTTCTGCTGCTGAAGGCAATTCACCAACCCAGTGGGCTGTCACAGTCATATAATCTTTAGTTTGCCAAGTTCCGCTTGTCCACGTATCTGTGGCTAAGTGTACAGTGGGTTGAATGGCATTTTGTAGCCCAATAATTACATTTCATGGAACCTTCTGGTAGAGGTGAGGAATTGCTTTTCTAGTAAATGGTGTCATGATTGAATCTGGTAGCGGGAACACAGGACCTCAATTAACTGTCTATAACCAGCTGCATTAATTGTAGATATTGGGCACAGATCTAACAGTAGCATAGTCGCCATGGCGTCTGTGATCCACTTTGCAACTGGGTGAGAGCTTTCATACTTGCTTCCTCTTGCAAAGGATTGTTTGACAGTCAATTGTTGTAAACTACTAGTAGTCTTAATCTTGGTCTAGTTCTGGATTGAAGATCCACCCCCAGCAGCAGCAGCAGCAGTAGGACTAACATACAAGAAGTCTTCAGAGTAATTCTGGATAGGGAAGAAGTCATCTCGCCTTAGCAACTTGGATGCAGGACTAACTCCGATCACTAGAGAGGATATTGATGAGGAAGGTGTTGTCGATGTGGCTTTACAAACAGTACAAATGGCTAACAACTGTTGTCAGGATTTGGTGTAAATAATTGCACACATAAGAGGTGGATTTTTTGGTCTTATGCCCAGGTATGACAATGACCTTCTGTCACACGCCGGTCCCATAGCTAGGTGCTGGCGTTGTGACTTGCCCTTTAAGAACTATGTTGGTGCTTGCTCTTGCTTCAGAATCACTACCTTTCCATAGGTGTTCCTTGTTATGTTGATTGGGACCTCCTTCCGAAGCCTATTGGTCTCAGAGGACTATTTCAATCTCCCGTGATCAGGGACTCATTGCCTGATCTTCGTGTTACTCACACTGCTGTGGGTTCTGGCTGCATATCTGACTTTCTGTTTATCTCCTGGATACTATCGGTTGCCAAAGTTGACTGTCATCATTGCTCTCCATCGGCTCCGCTGTATGCCAGTTCGTGGTTCATCTACAAGCTGAAGTTACTTGTCGTTGTTCATCTGCACACAGAACTATTCGTGAGTTGTCTGCTATACCTGCGCTCATATTGATTGGCTCAAGTACTACTCTACTTGGCTGTCTATGTTGCGGTATTCTATATTGAACTACAATCAAGTTTTCTTCTCATCTGTGGTTCTATGTCTGGCACGGCTATTATTACTCTGCTGATTATTATTGCTGGACTGTTAATATGAATATATTGCCAAGCCGGGAGCCATTTCCTCAACTCAAGTTGTGTGAATTATCAGCTGTTGTCTATTGGTGATGAACTCACGCTTACCTGTTAACCGGATCATCTGTGACCTGTAGTTCCACGCTCAGTTTGGATTTCGTTTATCACGCTGCTACTTCTAGGCAACACCTTATTGCATGTTACCAGTTATATCCAAGTTCTTGGACAGCATATAACATTTTCTGTTCCGCTAATATGAACTGTTGTGATACCTATAACCACCTGCTAAAGTGAATCATATTATCTGTTTGGATCAGCCAAGTCTGCATACTACTCTCATTGGACTTTTAGCTGTATCAGTGGTTCACCTTCATTTGCTGTGTGTTTCGTGTAGGATCCAAGTGTTCTAATTACCATCTCAGCGTTGAACTGTTATATTGCTTTTTTTCTCATGCTGTTGCCATCGGTTACCAACTGAAGTAACTTCTGTGATTATTACTGTATTCTATGAACTGCCGTGTGCTCAGCTTTGCTGAGTTGTGCATACCTTTTATTACTACTGCTGTTGTACCATCTATTAATATACTAAGTTGCAACACTACCATCATCGTTTGTGTTATTGCTCCCTGTGATGCTCTCAAGTTAAGAACTTCAAATTCCATCGCATTCTGTCTCCACCACCATCTACTATCACCATCTAAGTATTCATAGCCGTGACACCTTCTTCTTATCACTGGCAAGAACTGCTTCCACTGGTGCATGACTTACACAAACAACATAATCCTCATCAACATCCTCATTAGCGCCATCGTCAGCTACACAAATATCCCCCTCATACTGTTTCAAATACAAAGTGGCTACACTAAGAGGCATACCGTTGACAACCTGTTTGAAAGACAAAGGGATGTCATGGCAACATGGCTTATCCTGCTTGGACTCTCCTGAGGATGTCATTTGTGATAACGTCACCAATATTGTAAGAGCATTACAGCGGGGACAATTCCATCACATTTCTTGTTTTGCTCACACAATCAACTTGGTGGTACCAAGCTTTTTAGAAAATGACAGTGACATACAGGAGATGCTGTCTGTGTCCAGAAATAATTCAGGTCATTTTCAGAATTCTGCAACAACATGTAGGAGATTGCAGCTGCTGCAAGAAGAATAGAATTTTAGGGGGAATTTACTTTAGTCCAGCGCAGTGGAGAATACTTTCCGTGTTGTGCACAGTGCTGAACCCACTCCCACCTGTGAAGTGAGTTCCGACACAGTTAGCTTGAGTCAAGTGATTCTCCAAATTAGACTTTTGGAAAAGCAGCTAGAGAAATTGAAGAAGGAGACGAAACTAAGCAATTCCGCTAACTATGGTGGACTAGTAGATCAAGTACTTTATTCGCTTCACCAGGATCCAAGAGTTAGCAACATCTTGAAATTGGATCAATACATTTTGGCAATTGTGCTTGATCCTAGGCTTAAGAGCTATGTCTTCTCCTTCTTTCCAGATCTCAAGGCTGACAGCTCAAGTGGTACATGACACGACGACTCATCCTCCCTCAGTTTCTTTGGCAACTGCTAGTAGAAAAAATTTAGCTTTCCCAAGACACCCAATGGTGATGCAGATGAGTCAGCACAACATTTTGACATTTGGTCTGGTGCAAAAGAATTGCCCAATAATCGCGACAGCTCTGTCGTAAAATGAACTACAAATTCCACAGGGAAGACCATTACCGGCAATTACATCTGTAATGGTGGATTCCAGTGGGGATGAATTAGTATTGTGTGAGGATGATGTACACACTGATGAGGGTGAGGATGATGACAGTGTAGATTGCAGGTGCTGTGATCTAGCTGAGAGAAGGGAGCTAGCTGATGTTGGTATTCTTGTTAATATTTTGGGTGGAATGGCATGTTGGCAATTTTATGTTTCTCTACAGTAAACTTTCACCTTTATTAAAGATGTGTTTTTTTTCTTTAAAAGGTACAAGTTTTTTTTTATATTTTTGTTTCTCTGACTTTAAACCACTATGCACTTGAACATAGGCTTTAGCACATGACATAGAGGAAATTATATCACCATGACTGAGACTAGAGAGTGACAAGAACAATGTGACTGAAGAGTGACAAGAACACTGCTATCCCTGTTTCTGTGTGACAAACAGCACTGAGACTGGAGAGTGACAAGAACAATGTTACTGAAGACTGGAGACTTTTAAAAACACTGCCAGCCCTATTTTGTGAATTTCTGTTTTAGCACTAAACACTGACATCTCTCCTATTTCTGGGTGAGCTATGGCACAGTAGAATGTGACTGCAGACTTTTAAAAATACTGCCAAACCTATTATTTCTATTTCAGCAATGACAATTAGCAATGGAGCAATGGCACGTAGACTGTAGACTGGCAATAACACTGGAACCTCTCCTGTTTCTGTGTGAGCTACAATAACACAGTACAATGCGACTGCATATGTTGAAGAACACTGACAGCCCTATTAATTATATTTCAGCAATGACAATTAGCAATGGAGCAATGGCACGTAGGCTGTAGACTGGCAACAACACTGGGACCTCTATTGTTTATGTGTGAGCTATAATAACACAGTACAATGTATCTGCAGATTCTTTAAAACACTGACAGCCCTATTATCTGAATTTCTGATTCAGCACTAAAGACTGACATGGCTCGATACTCGGATCGGCAAAGTTCGAGTGGGCTCGTTTCTCGGAGAACCGAGCCCGAGCATCTCTACAATTAACTGACCCTGTATGTATTTGCAGTGTGGGAGGAAACTGGAGTACTCAAAGGAAACCTACTCAAACACAGGGACAACATGCAAACTACACACTGATAGAGCCATTGTCATTAAATTGAACTCCTGACATCAGCACTGTGAGGCAGCAATGCTAATGATTGTCCCGCAAGAATTCTTCTGAATATAAAATATATATCCAGAAGAATTCTACATTGAAGTCCTCATCTATCTTGTGGTGGAACTGAATTAGAAATATGTTTAGTTTGCTAGTAGTTTTAATGGCCAGAACATTAAACCTAAAACCTGAACCATTTATTTGTTGTGGCATTTGCTGTCCTGGTACTTCCCACTGTTCACATTAACTAGCCTGGGCTCTGTTATTGAATTAATGTAAAATGATTGTTATGCATGAATTATTTCATTAAGTCCAGGTTAACTCAATGAAGAAGTAAGTGGGGAACAATAGTAATAACAACTGTGTCCCAGTTCAAAAATATGGCTTTATCCCTATTAGTAGAGTGTATAACTAGAGTGTTAAAGCTTACTGCTACTAACCAACATACAGAGAGAGAATTATGACTGTTTTTGCATATTTCTGAGAACCGTATGCTGTGGGTGTATCTGAAATAATGCTAGTCAGTCCAGTCCAGCTAGAGCAAGCGATATTTATTATCAGTGTAGAGGTTCAGTCTTCCCTCTATTAAACCATTGTTGGGGTCACCCTACAAAAAGGGGAATATTTTTTCATTACATAAGTAAAGAATATTCATAGTTGGTACTTGTCTGTTCTCTGTTTTCCTAGTCACATATATATACTGTTTTTAATGTAACTATCTTTTTTATTACCAATGGATTTAAACTTTTATGAATAATCTCCTAAAGGGCTTTTAAGTATTGCAATCAAATTTATAGTGTATATAAACTCATATTGTATTCAAGATGTTCTTTTTTTTTTAAAATGTTATGGATTTTTGGGGAACCCAGAATTATGTAATGTACAGCATACTGTATATGGGTTACAAAATTTAGTTTTTTTGTGTAGGAATTAATAAAGTAGACAGTTGTTCGTTGTTAAGACCTCATTGATTATATATGTTATTGTATGCTTTTTTTTAACATTAATAGTTTTTATTAACGGTTTTAAGGTATGAGGAAGGGGGATACAGGAAAAAAAGGGGGAAGAAGAAAGTGGGGGGCTATACATAGTGGGGATCAGACAGAACAGTAAGCACCAAGCTGTAAACATAATTTCTCAAATACAGAGCTGTGCAAACATACCAAGGGCGCCGGACTTGACCCGGGTGTGGAGCCATCAAGGAGGTGGTAAGGGTAAGATAGCCAGGGCAGGGTTCAGAGAGTTGATTTTCCCTGGAGCATGTAAGATCCCAGCCCCTTCTTCATCAGTTGTGAACTTGTACCAGGGCAACCATTTAACAATAAGGACAGATGGTGCCATGGAATATGGGGTGTCCAATGTCTCCATGTGAAGCTAAAATTAGTTTTGGCAACAATTACATGCATGGTAGGGGGAGATGGTTGTTTCCACAGTTATGCTATCGCTTCCCTAGTAGCCACCAGAATGTATCCCCAGATGTATCAATAGTGTTTGGGCAGTTGGTCTGGGTATAAGTGGAGAAGAGTTATAAGTGGGGTAAAGGAAATTGATGTAACTTTATGGGCGAAGTTATAGCAAAGTTTTTATTTAATTGGAAAAGTTATTTTTACTAAATCATGAACTATGTTTGACATAGTCTTTTCTGAGGCTGATACTTGCATTAATTTGGGAAATAAAAGTTAATTCCACCAAGACTTGTAAACATAACTTCAACGCCTTGGCTACCATTGTAGTATACAAGAGAGACCTTAGCCCCACCTAAACATTACACAGATTCACATCTTCAGATAGAAAGTAACACTTTGCTGTCCTACAGACAAAATAGTTGACAATGGAATTAGCCAAATCTTTAGTAACAATGTGGTACCTTTAGAATTATATAATACTTAGGAATACCTTTTAGGATACTAGTTTCAACATAAAAAGCAAGATAGATACAGATTAGGTATTAATTACATGAGACCTCAATTTGGAGGGAAAAATATAGTATTTTTCAGTTTGACATGAAGCCCAGATAATATCTATCATTCACTGGAAAACCCATATATATATATACACATAACTTTAGGAGGATGCCGATGAGTTTCCTCTCCACACAGCATGAGCAAAGTAACAGCCCTCCTTACAATAGTACCACTCTCTTTCTGTCTCAAAGTAGATGATAAGGCAGTATTATATTCTGAATATTGAGAGTAATCTCAGTTAGTACACTCACTAGGCAACACCACGAAAATCCTTCTGGCTTTTGTTTATGTAGCGCTGTCAATACTCTTCTTACCACATATGACATGAGGAAAGGACTTGATCTGGCAAATTGGAGTATATGAAACGTAAAAGGTAGATCAGAACTGAATAGGGGTAACTCAAACCACTGCTGTCAGATTTGGAAGGATCTTTGCATCTCTGAGCTTTGCTTAGTAAACACGTCTGTGACTATATGACCTTAATTTCATTAAAGCTGAAACAAGATTGTTAAGTTACATTAAAAGCTTCAAGATAAAAAAACAAATAACATTTTATTTTTCCAGGCAAAGATGACCCAACAGATGCAAAATCTACAGCTTACTCAGCCCAAAAAAATAAGTGCTCCTTCTTCACCAAATGCAGCCAAGCGCCTATATCGAAACCTCTCCGAAAAACTAAAGGGTAGCCACTCGTCGTTTGATGAAGCCTACTTTAGAGCAAGAGCTGACCGTTTTCGGAAACCCTCTGTTGTAAGTAATATTTCCTATTAGCTAATATAAAAAGCTAAAGTGAGTAACAAGCATGTTTTGTTTTTTTATACTATGAAATCATTATTTGTTAAATATCAGATTGACTTTATGATTATTATTATTATTATTATTATTATTATTATTATTATTGTTATTATTTTCTCTTTACAAGGCAACACAAAAGCCTGCAGTACTGTATAGTGGGGATAAGGAACAAATAATATATAACACAATAATATATAACACATGTACAGTGTAGATGAGGTGGGGACACTGGCAAAAGAACAGGGGGTGTGAGGGCCTATAATTCAGTGTACTTTTGTTCTAAACAATTATTATTATCATTCATTATTTATGGCACCACAAGGTTTCTACAGCGCCATAAAAAATACAAAGTACGGTTTGAACAGTGGACCATATAGGGTACAACAGTACAGAACAAGACAAGCTAAACCAATATTCCAATAGCTTCAATCATAGCAAGTACAGTGACGTTGGAGAAGAAGAAATGGAATTGAGACAGAGAAAGGAAGGGCTGGGTGCGTGTGATATTCCATCAATTATTCAAAAATCAATTATTCCAGAGGTGAAACTAGCGAGCTGTGGGCCCCGTTGCAGGGAGGGGGGAGGAGGGATCTGGGGCCCCCGACCCCTTTGCATATGCCATGCAGTGGGCCCCATTATCTCCACTGGCCCGGTGCACTGCACCTGCAGCACCTATGGTAGTTCCACCACTGAATTAATCTGTGTCCATGTGTTTGCATAGGTGGGTATACATCAAAGCTGTCTGTCATGATCTGATTTAGCACTGACTGTTCACTGAGCAGACAGCATTCACCACTCACTCAGAACCTCACCCTTTACTGAATCCTAGGAAGTTCTTCACAAATAATGAGCAAGCTCTCTTATTCCTAAGCTTGCTACACTAGCATGAATTATAGGAAGGTGAGCACATACTTGTGATTGGTGAAGGGATTCCTTTTGATGTAAGGGAGGGGGAGTTACTGTATCACCAGAGCATGGCTAAGGTCTCTCACACTGACCTCCCTCTAAGCACTACTATGGAGGTTCAGCTAATTAATAAATTTAAAGAGACTAAGCATTAAAAATGAAATAAACAACATATTAGTTAAGAACACAGGAGAATCATATTTACTGATACACATTATGGGGCTGTTTTAGAGTTTGGAACAAATGCAACTACAGGGTTGAAAATTTGCATAAACTATTTTGGGGCTTATTTAGAGATGGACGCTTTTGAACACTGAAAGTACATAACAAAAGATGCACAAAGAAAAATTTATTTCTGTTCATATGTTGAGTCTTCACCTCAAGATGTGTCCAGCTCAAAAACAGTTGTATTGGCGCCAGAGGTACATCAGACGTACAAGTGTATCTGCGTCTCACATAGTAGCACAGAGATGTGGCTTGACCGTGTTAGTAGTTAATACTAAAGCCATATTACCCTATTTGTACACAATATAATAATATAATAAAGTGTCATATACATCAGATAATTGTGTCTTGACAGTTATTAATAATTGTGAAAGTTTCTACATACAATTTTATATTTATTACATACAAACACCTTCACATCTATTCTTTTCATCTTTAAAAATCAAATGGCAAATTTCTTTCCTGGAGTAGTATTAATGGAAATGTCAATTAAGTAATGCAAATAGATGGCTGTGACTTGCTATAATAAAGCCGCAATGCTAATTATGTAAGTACTATCAGCTGCAGAGGTCAATATGCCAGCAGCCACAAAAACAGCATATCTTTCAATGCAGCCATGACTAATTAAGTCACAAATATGTGTACTTAGCCTACGCTTGTCCATCCTTGCCTTCCCCCATTCTGATTTCCCAGCCATAAGGCAATGCAAATTAATGACATGCAAAAATCTTAATATGGCTGAATACATACACATTAAATGAACATCTTTGTGCTACAAGAGAGAAAATGTAATATGTACAACCTTATCTATAGTTTTGAAGTGGTCTTCAACTTTAAAATGCAGTATGGAAATAGAGCTGTATGCAGTGCTGCATGGTTTGCTCTGCACTCGGCTCTTAATTATACTCTATGGGCCCAAGTCATTAAAGAGAACAAAGCATAAAAAAGGCGTAGCTTTGCACCTGGGTAAAACTATGTTGTATTGGAGGGGAAGGTCAATTTAAAATGTGTAGAGAAATTTATAGATGGGGTAGGGCATGTCCTAGATCAACTTTAATTTTCAGTGTAATAATAAAGCTATCAAGTATTTGTGTGCTAGATGAAAAAACAGACAGTAGTTAACTTGTGTGCAAAATAATAAACTAATTTGCATCCCTAGGACTGTAACATGTTTTGTCCAGGATAAAACGTACTCCTTTTTTTGCCTTACACTCCTTGATGACTCAGGCCCTATATGTAAAGACAATTACATGGTGTTGTAGGGACACAATGAAAATCAATTAATTGGCCAAAGATTACAATAAGGTATTTTCCTTTTTTTGTAATAGAACGTATTTAGCGTGTACTGGTCAAAATGTTAAACTAGTAATGCATACATTTGAATTACTTTGTGATTTCTTAAAAGAACTACCTCCAGTCCTATTCAGGGTCGGACTAGCCCACCAGTATACCGGTTTAATCCCTGCTGCCAGATATTCCCACACCCTTCACATCGTTGATTAGCAGACTGGTCCCGGAAGTGGGACCAGCCAGCTGGATTTTAGTATTGCAGTGACTATGATCAAAACCATTTTTTTGCTGATCAACATTACAGTTTAGTACTAAAAATGAGATTATTAGGACTAGGGGGACAGTATGTATCTAGGTAGATAACTGATTTGAGCATAGTGTGTACTTGTAGATGGTTTTAAACAAAATGGATACTTAAGCAGCAGATGGAGTTTAATGTAGATAAATGTAAGGTTTTGCACATTGACTTTGGTAACAGTTATGTTACATATACATTAAAGGGTTCAGAACTGGGTAACTTTATTAATTAAGGCAATGTATAGTTTATACTATAAAGAAAGATTAGATAAATTGGGCTTGTTTGCATTGAGAAAGGTGGGTTAGGAGATATCTTTTAAGTGTGTTTAACTATATCCAAGGTCAATAAAAAGATTTGACTAATGAGCTTTTCATACCTATTAACTCACTCATCATCATCATTTATCATCATCATTTATTTATATAGCGCCACTAATTCCGCAGCGCTGTACAGAAAATTCATTCACATCAGTCCCTGCCCCATTGGAGCTTACAGTCTAAATTCCCTAATTTAGACACACACTCACACACAGACACAGACAGACGGAGAGGGAGACTAGGGTCAATTTTGATAGCAGTCAATTAACCTACCTGTATGTTTTTGGAGTGTGGGAGGAAACCGGAGCACCCAGAGGAAACCCACGCAAACACAGGAAGAACATAGGGAGAACATACAAACTCCACACAAATAAGGCCATGGTCGGGAATCGAACTTATGACCCCAGTGCTGTGAGGCAGAAGTGCTAATCACTGAGCCACCGTGCTGCCCCTAATTAAAAATTTAATTAAAAATGGTATTGTTTGCAGGTCAAATGTACCAATTGTTGGGGAAGAAAGTAGAAATAGATAGAAATATCATAAGAAACTAGACTGACATAAAATATCATTAAAAAAAATTAGAATGTAAATAGGGTCCATGCGATTTGTTTTATTAGGCTGGGTACACACTGCAGGGTTTTCAGCCAATTATCGGACCAATCACACAATAAACGACCATTCGGCCCGACATAAAATTAGTTTGTACACTCCAACTGTGAACAATTCTCCTTCCAAAGCACATTGTATCATTTGATTTGAATTTTTAATCAAACTAAAATCTCATTCAAAGATGGAATGATGTTGGCCCAATTCTGCAGTGTGTATGCACTCAGGACCAGCAGTGTCCATAGATCTCTATGGAGTATGCAGAGTCTTTTCGCCCGATGGTTGTGACTGATGAAGAGCACAGATCTGAAGGTAAATCTTGTAATATGCGTTTAATGTGTTCACCTGAATTGACATGCTGATCAGGACTTTTTTTTTCAGTCGTGGGTAAAATTGTTAACTATATCGCATCGGGGGAAATTTTCTGTAGTATGTACTCAGCCCCAGCCTTAATTGCATACATTCATTTTTTATTCTGCTTATCTGTGCTCACTGTTATCTGTTTGTACTTGTATCATTTTGTTGTATGTTCTAACCCCTATATACAGTGCTGCGGAAGCCCTGTAGCATCTTATAAATAAAAGTTAATTATAATAAAATATCTTTATAAGTTTCCAGTAAATGATTAGCTGATTGTGAACATTTAAAAAAACAAACAATAAACATGTAATTATGTTAAATTTTACTATCACTTTTGATATTCGAGTGCTAACTCTGAGTATTAGGCTGGGTACACATTACAGAAATTTTCTCCCGATGTGTTATTGTTAACAATTTTACTAACGACTGATACAAAAAAGAGTCACGATCAGCATGCCGATTCATGTGTACACACTATACATGTTTTACAAGAATTACTTTAAGATCTTTGCTCTTCATCTATCGTAACCATCAGCTGATAAGTTTATGACTCTGTAAACTCTATGGAGATCCAGATCCTGGTGAGTGCATAAACACTGCAGAATTGGAACGACATGAGAATATTTCTTTTAGATTTTAACTTTAAAGTAGTTGGGAAGGTCATGAACTGTGAGAGAGAAAAAAAGAATTAGTGCAGGTTGGCACATAGGTGAGTTGAAGGTGGCAATGAGGTATCAGGTTAAAAGACTGGGTGGATAAAAGAAAAGTGATATTGTTTTGTATAGCAAATAAAAAAGCAATGTTATAAGATGAAAGGATGAATTCATAGAGGAGTAATTTGATATTGGAGCAAGATTTGTCACAGTGATGTTTGGCAGTGCAGGAGCATTATTGCAGATAGTGAGTTTGTTCAGTGTGCAATACTTGAGGCTTGGATCACCTAGGCGGTGTGCTGGTTGGAGCTGCATTGCCTAGGGCAGAAGGATGTCTGTTATTATAGAAAGAGGCAACCAGATCAGGGTAGGACGGATGATGAGAAATGGATCGAGAGTATTTAGGACATTGTATGAGAGTGGATTTAGCAGCAGGGATGAAACACGAGGTAAGGTGAAGTTAAAGGAAAGAAGGTTGTGGTCAGTGAATGGGAAGACTAGTCTGGAGAGAAGTGTGGTGAAAGTAAGTAAAGGAAAGGAGAAGGTAAATTGAGTAGGTGCATGGTGGAGTGATGTGAATGAATGTGTATTAGTTGCGGTAGGTATTGAGAGATTTGGAATGAGCAGCTGATCATTGTAGTGCAGGATAGTGGAGTAGTTGGATGCTCCTTAACCACCAGTGTCCTCAAAATGTAGATGATTTATGTCTGTGAGAATAAGATAATGTGGTGGTAGGGCATACAGCTGAACGAATGTGTAGCTATCGCTAACTGCCATTTGCATCTCACTAAGGCAAAACCAATAGAGAAAATTCTCTTACTTAGTGGTACTCCTGGGCTTGGTCAAATGTACTAATTTTTCCCTGTATCAGCTGTTATTCATCACACTTATGACAAAAAGTAATTGTCATGGAAAATGAAAGCACAGCCACTCAAAATGTTGAATGATCAGATATTACTTTATAAGAAACAAAGTATAGATGCATTCATCATTGAACAAAAGTGATCCAATGCTTATATAGGTGCTCTAGCCAATTATATCTTGCCAAGATTTTCTTACTCATACTTTACATGTAATGGAAAAAAAAGACAACATGCTTATTAGTACATCATAAAATTAGATAATACATAAATTTAGTTTCTTGACTATCAGAAGAAGCATAACTTTCATGTGCGTTTCCATTTTCAAATATCTTATTATTTCACCTTCATAAGAGAAAATAAATTCTAAGTTAAATTCAACTTTGTTCAATTGAACTCTAACCATGTAATTGACCCTCACAACACATAATGACTTCCATCTGTACAGCTTATAGGATAACTGTACAGTTATCCTTTAAGAATTCACTATTACTCAGGTACAGTATACTGAAATAACATTGATTTACAGCAAATATTTTAAAAAAAGCTGCAAGAACTAAGAATAATTGACATACTTATTTAATCTATATTTTATTTTGCTCTCAAAGTTGCTTCCCATTACATCCCTTTCTGCAATATAACTTTTTCTACATATCCTTCCTGTGAATTGCTGACCATTTAAAAAAACAAACTATAGTTTAGCTTGCTGTATAGTCTGAATATAGAATTGGGGATTGCTAATATGTTGACGTAGTGCTCTAGTAGTATACCCTATATAGAAAGTGACACAGGTACATGTAACTAGTGTACATCAGGAGTAGAACTATAATTAATGAAATTATGTATTTTAATACCTCATGTCAGGATTTCCCAGGTATGACCACGGAGAGAGCGTAAGTGGTTAAAGTGGCTTTATTAAGAATACAATTAACAATCCACCACGGATTGTGGCACAGATATACCAAAATGGAAAGACAGAGCAACAGTTCAATGGGATCAACAATATAGAAGACTTAACAGAACTTGGTAATGCAGACTGGAGATGACAACTTGGTAATGCAGACTGGAGAGGACAACTTGGTAATGCAGACTGTAGAGGACAACTTGGTAATGCAGACTGGAGAGGACAACTTGGTAATGCAGACTGGAACAAACAACTTGGTAATGCACTAGTAGATTTCAACAGGCAGCGTGGAACTATAAGTACCAGGTATAATGGTTGAAGATGCAGGAGTCCAGTAGCAGGTAACAGCAGTAGCGAATACAATGGAGAAACATGCAGGAGTCCAGATAGCAGATAACAGCAGTAGTGAATTCAATGAAGAAATATGCAGGAGTCCGGATAGCAGACAGAAGCTGAGCACATGGAATACTCCTAGGAATGACCTGATGATCTGGCCCAGACCGTATGAAGCAGGCAGGCTTATATAGGCCTCATGTAGGTGACACAACTCTCAGTAATGAAGGAAAATGATCAAAGTAGCACAATGGCCCCTTTGGTGGGCAGTGGTACTACAAGTAGAATACATAATGAATCCAATAAAGTCACTGCAGACAGCAGCTGCAGAGTGCAAGTCGTGACAGTACACCCTCCTTAAAGGGTGGATTCCAGACTCCCAAATACTAGGAATGGTTGGAAAAGTCAGAGTCATAATCCAGAATTTTGCATGTAGTTGAGAAGGCTTCATGCAAGGACGGGAAGGGTATAGAAACCACACCACAGGGGAGTTGAGATCCAGGAGAATCTTTCTTCTTCTTCTTCTTCTTTACTTTCTTTTTGTGGTTTTTAGAAGGTTGCTGGAAATGGAGCGAAGAAAACCATAATATCAAGGTTGGAGTAGCCGGAGATAGAACACGTGGCATAAATGAAGCACTGGGAGTGGGATTGGCAAGTGCTGGTGTAAATTCTTTGATCACGGCCTCAGTAATAAAGTTGTAAATCAGACAGGACGGGATCTTGGGTTTCAATTAAGGGTTCTGCCCATTCCAGAGCTTCCCCTGAAAAGTTGGCCAACATGTAAAACACTTGCTTTCGTTGAGTATCAAGGAGGTCAGATACAGAGGGAAAAGAGGATATACAAAATTTAATGAGAGCATGAAATTGCTGAATATCCCCATTGAAGGTAGGTGGTAGCTCAGACTTGGCAGCAGGCCTGGACTGGGCGGCAGGCTTGGCAGGGACAGCCCCCTCTGAAGAAGTCTGGAAGGCCAGCGCCCCCTCTGGAGCAGACTGGAAGGCCAGCGCCCCCTCTGGAGCAGACTGGAAGGCCAGCGCCCCCTCTGGAGCAGACTGGAAGGCCAGCGCCCCCTCTGGAGAGGACTGGAAGGCCAGCGCCCCCTCTGGAGAGGACTGGAAGGCCAGCGACCCCTCTGGAGAGGACTGGAAGGCCAGCGACCCCTCTGGAGAGGACTGGAAGGGCAGCGACCCCTCTGGAGAGGACTGGAAGGGCAGCGACCCCTCTGGAGAGGACTGGAAGGGCAGCGACCCCTCTGGAGAGGACTGGAAGGGCAGCGACCCCTCTGGAGAGGACTGTAACAAAGAAGACTGTAAGGGCAACGCCCCCTCCGAAGAAGACTGTAAGGGCAGCGCCCCCTCCGAAGAAGACTGTAAGGGCAGCGCCCCCTCCGAAGAAGACTGTAAGGGCAGCGCCCCCTCCAAAGAAGACTGTAAGGGCAGCGCCCCCTCCGGAGAGGACTGTAAGGGCAGCGCCCCCTCTGGAGAGGACTGTAAGGGCAGCGCCCCCTCTGGAGAGGACTGTAAGGGCAGCGCCCCCTCTGGAGAGGACTGTAAGGGCAGCGCCCCCTCTGGAGAGGGCTGTAGAACCCGGGTTCTCATGGGAGCAGATAACGTGTCTGGAATGGAGACAGAAGCTTGTAACTCAGAGCTGGAGATAGAGGTTGAAGATGGTCGGAGTCTACAGAGCGGGCAATCCTGTAAAAAATGTAAATCACTGGCACAGTAAAGACAGTTTGTAGGTCCTCCTGCGCCATCGCTCCTCTTCGGTCAGGTGGGGGCGTGGTACCTGAAAACCTGGAATTTGTTACAGGACTATTGGAAGGTGCTGCTTGCAGAAAGTGAAAGGCAGACAAAATTGATAATGAAATGTTAGCAGCACAGTTAGACTCCTTACTGCAGCATGTATCAGGGGTGGAAACTGGAAGTTGCTTGAGCACTTGATTCAACAAAGAAGATACTTGCACTATTTGAGTGCGAAGTTGCAGAATGTCCACTTGGAGCAATTGAAACAGGGAATTTTCGGAGGAAATAGTAGCCATGGTCTTAATGTTGAATACAGAGTAGGTCACTCCCCTGGAAATCCTTTTCTAAAAGGGATGAAAGCCGTGCAGCAGCAGGCTCGGTATTAGGGCCAGATCATACTGTTAGGATTTCCCAGGTATGACCACGGCGAGAGCGTAAGTGGTTAAAGTAGCTTTATTAAGAACACAATTAACAATCCACCACGGATTGTGGCACAGATATACCAAAATGGAAAGACAGAGCAACAGTTCAATGGGATCAACAATTTAACACAACTTGGTAATGCAGACTGGAGAGGACAACTTGGTAATGCAGACTGGAGAGGACAACTTGGTAATGCAGACTGGAGAGGACAACTTGGTAATGCAGACTGGAGAGGACAACTTGGTAATGCAGACTGGAACAGACAACTTGGTAATGCAGACTGGAACAGACAACTTGGTAATGCAGACTGGAACAGACAACTTGGTAATGCAGACTGGAACAGACAACTTGGTAATGCAGACTGGAACAGACAACTTGGTAATGCAGACTGGAACAGACAACTTGGTAATGCAGACTGGAACAGACAACTTGGTAATGCAGACTAGAACAGACAACTTGGTAATGCAGATTAGAACAGACAACTTGCTAATGCAGACTGGAACAGACAACTTGCTAATGCAGACTGGAACAGACAACTTGCTAATGCAGACTGGAACAAACAACTTGGTAATGCATTAGTAGATTTCAACAGCCAGCGTGGAACTATAAGTACCAGGTATAATGGTTGAAGATGCAGGAGTCCAGTAGCAGGTAACAGCAGTAGCGAATACAATGAAGTAATTTGCAGGAGTCCGGATAGCAGACAGAAGCTGAGCACAGGGAATGCTCCTAGGAATGACCTGATGATCTGGCCCAGACCGTATGAAGCAGGCAGGCTTATATAGGCCTCATGCAGATGACACAACTCTCAGTAATCAAGGAAAATGATCAAAGTAGCACAGTGGCCCCTTTGGTGGGCAGTGGTACTACAAGTAGAATACATAATGAATCCAATAAAGTCACTGCAGACAGCAGCTGCAGAGTGCAAGTCGTGACACCTCAACTGTAAGTGGATGATTTAAAAAGTTGTAGGTTATATATACTGTGACAGAAGCACTGGAAAACTAGTAAACAGCAGGTATATAAGTCCTGAATTTCTGTCATTTGTGTTTTAAAAACCCCAGGTAGATTGCGCGTGGGAAAAAGCTTCCCAAATAGTGTGACCGGCTATAGGAATAGCCGATGTAAGGGTCCCTACGGTATGAATGGAGTTAAAAGGACAGACTCTATTAATAAAGCCCATTTCGGGTTTTCCAATCAGCTAGCAAGTTGTGAGTAATCAGGAGTTGCACCTGATGAGGAGCAGTTAAAAGGCTGCTAGGCAGTTAATTCAGTCTCTTAATGCCTGAGGAGAAGATCAGATGGCTCCTGAGAGATGCATTTTGTGATCTGTAAGTTCTGTTATTTTGCATGTGTGTGGGACACTAGCTCCTTCACTTTAGAGAAGGAGCTCCCATGTATTGGTTAGAAGCCAAGCAGGCAAGGTTTATGAGGCTATTTAAACCAAACCATCTGCACTGGTGTGACATATTTGGCTGATTGCGTGTAAAGTGCAGCTGTCTACCCCAAGGGACAGTACCCATAACCTGATCTTATGAAAATATATACATTGTACATAATGTCCTTACATTTCAGAATTAATCAGTGAGTCATGTAAATTGCTTGCTCGACCATAAGGTATAGAAGAATCAATACTAACATATTGCTGTAAAGATGCTTCAAGATATAGTATATACCAGTTATTTTTAAATATTTAAAATATTTAGATATTGATGAATATAGCTTGATATATTTAACTTTTTAGCAAACCATTTGTTTGTTTGTTTTTAATAATCCATTATAATCTTGTGCATTAACCTCCCTACAATTTTTATTCAGCAGTTTACCAGATAACAATTAGCTATAAATCTTTTTAATAGTTCATCTAAACCCTTGGTACATGTTTGTAGATAACCTACATGTCAGTAAATGCCTTTATTTCACATAGCATTTAAACCTTGGATGTTTTCATGTGTTCTTTTTGGAACGACTTAAATGATGATGTATGACAACATATTGCAAGTATTTTTGCAGAACAGACCAGTAAATAAGCAACAGCATTTTTTCTTTTTATTAACATATCTAAAAAATATATTCTTGTTGTATCATATGTAAGAGTAAGGATTAGACCTTCAGAATTACTATACAAATATTGATGTTATTTAAGCTGTTCCAAAGATCCAGTCCTTAGCAAATAAATCTTCAACATACCAGAGCCACTGCAGTATGTGTCGGCTAAAAATTCCTCTCAGGAACCTATTATCAAACGCCCTGAAGTAGAGACTATTTACTGAAGTGGCCACAGGAGATTCCATTGATTTTTTTCTTTTTTATATAATAATTATGATGATCAAATTTGAAACAATTATTAAAAATAAAAATATAAGGTATTTTTTTCAAGGTCTATGAATCTGGATAGTAATTTCTATCATAGCATAGCAGCTAGCATAGCAGAAACCTGATCCCAATGAACATTTGTAAAGAATTACTCTATATCCTAAGATGCAAATTGTTTTGCCTTGCATTTGTAGCTTTAATCAGGTTAATATAATGAATGCCATAACATATTATCTCTTTGCCAATACTCTAGAGATAAGATGTTGGCCAATGTTTATAGCTAACAATTCTTTTACAGAACCTATTGCAGACACTGTATAGTGTGCTGTAGCTGAATATGATGAACAATATGTTATCCTTCTATATGTAAAAGTGAGATGTTTGGGGGTTAGGGTCTTTATAAAAAACATCCTAGGAATCTCTGGGAATCAGTGTCACTCGGCATTGTGTGCCAAGTGACACCGATGAAAGTACAAATAAACAAAAACACAGAAGATTAAATACAAATTCAATGAAAGATAAAAATGAAGATTTAAAAAAAATAATGAAAGGGAATGGAGTTTACTGACAATTTAAATGTCCTTGTAACACTGTCCTCTCCTGGTTTTCCTCTTACCTCACCAACTGCTTTTTTTTACTTTTCAGTCTCTAATCTTTACTCCACATCCCTCCTCTTCCCTTACCTGTTGGAGTCCCCCAAGGATACGTTCTTGGCCCCCTGCTCTTCTACCTCTTCCGCCCTTGGTGACCTTATCTGCTGCTATGGCCTCCATTCTGCATTCTAATGACACCCAAATCTTTCTTTCATCCCCTGACATCTCCCCTTCCTTTATGTCTTGTGTCTCCTGCTGACTCTCAACCATCCCATCTTGGATGTCCCAGCACTTTCTTAAAATCAATATTTCCAAGACTGAACTAATCGCCCCCCCTCCCATCCAGTGCTCTCTTATCTCAGCTTTCACCCCCTCTTCCCAACCAATACCATACTTTTTGTGCCTTCCCCTTTCCTTTGGGATGTAAGTGCTCAAACGCAGGGCCCTTTTTTTTTGTTGTCTTTTCCTTCTACTATTCCATCACCCTCTGTACCTCTTGGCCTGCTTCCCTAGCCTTGTTTTCTTGAGCTCAGGACTACTTCACGTTGGTTAATACCATCACTCTCATTCACTGTCCTGTAAATGATTTGATCTGCATTAACACATTATCCATATATTTGTTTATTCTGTATGTTTGGTTTTTGTATTTTGTTTTTCATGCATGATGTAATGTGTTGTGTTCTGTACATGTCATCTACGGCGCTGCAGAACTTTTGTGGCACCTTATATATAACAGATTAGAGTAATAATAATAATCATTCATGTTTACTGTCTACCTGATGCCTTTATGGAAGAAGTCAGATGTGGATATTTATGCTACTTTTTGACTTATACAAAGTTAGATCTAACATGATTAGAAAAGTGAGAGCTCCATGGTTCTTGGTAGGGGTACATTTCTAATGTAAATTATACCAAATAATGCCACTTACTTTACAAGAACGTACACTGATGTGGTTGTGTGTTAGGATCCCTTTAGTTCATTGACATATTACAACATGTGTTCAGACAGATAGTTACAGTGTGTGTTTGTCTCCATTTACAAGACTACAGTTTCTTCATGAAAAATATATTTATCACTCAATGTTCTTTTCTTCTTCTGCCCGGCTCCATGTTTTAAATGATAAATTGAATATATTTCAATATTTATTAGTTTCCTTAATATTTTCTTTTCTTAGTGGACCTGCTGCTGTTTTGGAATATATTTAACATATTTCTCCTGCTAATGTTTCAATATATCACCATTAAATGCTTTCCTAATGCAGCTGCAAGTCATAAGTAGTCAGTAGTTGGTAACAGAAATATGGAGGATTTATTTCCAAGCGCACCAATGATAACATCATTGAATCACTGAGTGTTGTACTTATTGATTGTGGCTAGGGCAGAGAAGTACTTGATTTAGCGTTTTGGATAATTAATTCTCCAACTCAACAGACCAATATTAATTACCAGATCCTCGCAGTGAAGTGAAGCTTCCTAATGTACAATGCACAAGAGATTACTGTCAGTATTAATGCACTTATTTTGAAACCAGTTCTACTTTGTCTAGTCTGCTTTGAATGTCAGTAATAGTTTTAGGGTTCCTCACATAATGGAATCAAACAGCAAAACTGAATTTCTCAGAAAAGTTCAGTCAGTCTTTTATAGGCTACATAAAATAATACTCTGCAAGTAACAAAGTTACGTTGGTTGAGATTTTAAGTCAAACAAAATAACTGTACCCTTCAATCTATTCAATTGATTTTGCATATTCCAGAAAATGTTAAATGCATCAAAACAGAAGATGACAAATTTCACTGTAACCTAAAATTGGATTTTTTTATATACAGGGCCACAATGTCATTGATAATGAGTTTATATAGAGCAAAGCTCAATATTGATCCCTGTGATTTCCACACTAACAACTTTAGCACTGTCTGAATATGTTCCATTTAAAACAATTCATCTATAACAATCAAGTTGTGCTGATTAGGTATATTGGCTGCATATAACTCAGTTGGACTGATTTGTTGGTGCAATAGAGATCACACCTGAGATCAGTAGGTGTTGAAGTGTTGGCTGTTTACTTTACAATTGATATTTGTCACTACTGAAGCTCACCTGGAGTGACGATTGGATTGAATACATTACATCATCCAAAAGTGTTGGCCTAATGTTAATATATGTCCATATACATGGCATATACAGCTGTCATGTAGGGCATATATGGAACTAAACCCCAAAAAAACAAAACAAAAACATTTTGCATTTAACCATTTTTTTTTATGTTTCCTGTAAAAGTAATCATCTCTAATAAATCATCAGTCATTTAAAACACACGCATATGTAGCCACTGGTAACCTTTGGTATTTGTGAATCTGGTAAACCTAGGATGTTTTTTGTTTGTAGGGGTTTTATTTGTTAAATTCCCTTTTGGGTACATTTGGGGTTCTTTGGATATTGTGGTTGCTAGCAATGAATGATTTAAATATATTGAAGATTTTTTCTCTTTAATTCCACAATTGTAAACCCTGTCTCTGTAGGCTCACACTCTACAGGGAAATAGGCCCATTAGGTTTACACAACTGATAGCAATTTTCTTATGTAGGCTTGTAATACCTTTTCCCTAACATTAATTCTGGGTGTAATGTGAATTAAAAACATCATGAAGACATGTTTCCCATTTCTGCACAAAAATCTAACAACTTCAGTACATGCATAAAGGATGTATCCCAGATCACATTGAGACTAATGGGTTTATTCATAAAGGCAAATAGAAGAAAGAGTGGCACATTCCTACATTTTCTCCATATTTTACATTTAGGAAGCCCTTTTTAAAGATTGTTACCACATCTGTGTGAGGATACCTGGGTGTTAGTGCAGGAGCCCAATTAGGTAACCTTGGTAACTAGGGGTTCTAGAACACACAGGCAAAGAGAGAGAGATGGTGCAATATCATCTTTATTACAGTAGGCAAACACACTGTAACCAATAGCAAAATAATAAGTATTGAAACAAAAACACCCAAAATTTCACCAAATTTCAATAACAACCCAATGCCATTCCAGAGTCAGTTTTAAAGGCAACCAGTATAGTTTCAAATTGGAATAAGTTCTGGTCAATTCAAATGGTAGTGAATAGTTCTCAGTCCAAGTTGCAGTGTCCAAGTGGTTGTGAGACATTTACCTTGACAATGCACACCAGGTGGACAGACCCACGGACTGTTCCCAATGAAACAGTTTCTTCCAGGTAACAGGTTTGCATTCTGGTCACCTTTTTATATCTGATTGAATACAGAACTCCAAACCCAGGCTCAGAAAAATCACCAACAACCACTGTCTCCATGCAGAGCCTTCTTAAACAGTGCATCTTTCCCATAATTGAAAGCCCACCCCACATGGTTAAATCAAGTTCATACAAAAAGTTATTGGCTCATACATCCTTAGAGGTTGGAAATGGGAGGGGGAAGATATCATCCCCATGTGGGTTTACCCCTGTTGGTCTGGTGCCTAGGAGTTTGACACAGCTGCCAATTGACTTAAACTCGGCCTCCCTGATTTAACTCTGTCCATGCTTTGTGATGTGGAAGGAGGTTTAGAATGTGCAGACTTCTGTTTGTAAGAGGGGAGTGGTGCCTTGGTTAGGAAACATTACATCCACCAAATTGTATTATTATTATTTTATTAGTATCATATATTTGTTAGGCGCCACAAGGTATCCGCAGCGCCGCACACAGTACTAACAGTAGACTATACAAGGTGAAACCATACAGAACAATGAACAAAAAGTACCAATACTTCAGAGACTCCGGCTAGTCATATGCAGTAAAGACGGAGCGGAAGAACAGGTATGGAGACAGGAGGGGCGGAGGCCCTGCTCATACGAGCTTACATCCTAAGGGAGGTTAAACAGACCAGGCACAAGAGGAGCCAGTTGAGGCAAGAGGAGAGAAGGTAGGACGAGCAAAGGGAGGAGATGGGGGTTAAGTAGATGGTAGTAGGCTTTGAGGAAGAGCTGAGTTTTGAGTGCACGTTTGAAGGAGCACAGAGTAGCAGAGAGACGGCTGGAACGAGGGAGGTCGTTCCAGAGAAGGGGGGCTGCACAGGAAAAGTCTTGGATTCTGGAGTGAGAAGAGGTGATAAGGGTGGAGGAGAGGCGGTGGTCGTTGGCCGAGCGCAGGGAGCGGGCAGGAGTGTGAATGGAGAGGAGGTTAGAGATATAAGGGGCAGTAGAGTTGGAGAGAGCCTTGTAAGTGGTGGTGAGGAGTTTGAAAAGGACTCTGTAGGGGAAGGGGAGCCAGTGTAATGGGAGGCAGAGAGGGGAGGCAGAGGAGGAGCGGCGTGAAAGGAAGATGAGTCTTGCGGCCGCATTGAGTATAGAGCGGAGGGGGGAGAGACGGGAGTGGGGGAGGCCAGTGAGGAGGAGGTTACAATAATCAAGGCGGGAGATAATGAGTGCGTGGATGATAGTTTTGGTGGCATCCTGATAGAGAAAAGGACGGATGCGGGCGATGTTGCGTAGTTGGAACCCAATATGATGTTCAGATGAATATGTGTAACCCACCTGGCTTTATTTAAGAATAACGTGGGTAAACTTAAGTCCATGTTGATAGCCAGTTTTTATCCAGTCAGTGGATAAATATTAGAAATAGTTATCTATGACATATTGGACTTAGTTCCTTTAGCCAATGGTGGAGTATACCCTCTGGGTCACATTTATCTGTCTTTATCTTGTGTAGGCTTAAGCTCATTATATTTCTAAATGCAAAATAGCTTAAAAAACTACATAAATTTTGACCCATTTTTAACGCCAAATTATTATTTCAAAGGTATTTGCTAAATAGCCCATAGAAATGAATGCATAGTCTATAACTGATGGTGGAAAACATATTCCTATACAACCGCATTTCACTCACTGACTCAAAAAAATCAATGCCTTTGCCCTGAAATAAAAGTCATATATACTGTTGTATAGGATTGATTTCAAACCTGAGCTATGGACTGCTGTCTCTTGGTAAAAAAGGACCACTTTGTTTTTCACTTGATCAATCTTTTTTTCTGGTATAGTACTGGGAAGACACATTTAGTGCAGGCTTTTAGCATCCATTTTTGGTTGAAACAAAAAATCCATTTATGTGCATTCCTCTTGGTGTCCGATTTCTTAGTTATTATTACATTGTGGGCCTGATTCATTAAACAAAAAAATGCGTAACTTTGAACCCTGACAAAACCATGCTGAATTGGAGGGGGAAGCAAATTTAAAAATGTGATGGCAGATTTATAATTGGGTCATGTTCTAAATCAACTTTAAATTTCAGAGTAAAAATAAAGCTATCAAGTATTTGTGTGCTACATGAAAAAACAGCCAGTAGTTATCTTATGTGCAAAATAATAAACTAATTTGCAACCCTTGCATTGTAACATCGTTTTGTCCAGGAGAAAACTTACTCATTTTTTTTGCCTTACTTTCCTTAATGAATCTATGTGTCTGTGAACAGCACAAATTAGACTTTAGTCGCCATTTTTAAAACAGTCTACTGGTGTGAACTCTGCAAAACTTATAAATCCTTATTATACATATAGTAATAACGTATATATTGTTAGCCCCCCCTCCCCCCAAGTACAAACATGTTACATTTTTGCAGCCTCCATAATAAATAAAAAAAAATATTTAATATTGTTTGGAATAAGCCTGGATCTAAAACTTTTGATATTGGTGTGAGTGTGTGTGTGTTGTTTTTGTTGTTTGGGGAAGGGTTAAACAAGGCAAATTTGAGCCCATTGGGTTCCTGTTATTCTTTCAAAACTTAATAGACTTCCACTTCCACTGGAAAATGTTGCAATGTTTCCATACATGTGGGGCAATATAAAATGACTTAATAAATAGTTCCATAGGTTAAAATGACAAATCAATAGAATAGTTTGTTCAGTTGCTTGTTTTTTTTGCCATCTGGCTTCTCAACATTGACTGAAACAAGAGAAAGTTTGTGCGGTCCTCTATATCAGATAAGGTTTCTCTTGTTGCTGTTTTAATGTTTTAACATGGAATAGTTAGGTTGCATATTTGCTCCCTAGTTGTTTTCCCCAAAACATCCACTCCCATTCGCTCCAGCATATAGCACATCTAATGTGCAGCTGGAAATGTGTTGCATGCACTTAAGATTAGGTACACATTGCCAGTGCACAAGTTAAAATTCCACTAGATTCATTCACACTTTTAATATGTTTGTGCATCTTCATAAGCAATGAAAACCCATCGACAGCTATGTCATGGAACCTATCATATAGCTGCCTGGGGCCTACTCTAATCTTAGGCAATGATAAATCATGGGAAACTTATAGTGGTTTCTTGTACCCTTTGAGAAGATGAATAAAGTATGTGTTGTAGCGTGTATACATCAGGTCCCTGATGACCAAAGAAACAGGGATCTCTAGGCTTGAGCAATCTACTTAATGCAAATACACAGTATTTCTTAAAATATTGGCTCTTTTGTCTGTTTGTATTATTTCTCCCTACCTTTGTTTCTCATCTCTTTACATTTGGTTTTCCTTCTATCCTTTTCTCTTTCTCTCTTTTGCTCTTCTTTTCTCTCTATTTTTCACTTTGTCCCTATATCTTTCTCTCTCTGTATCTCTCTCACTTTCTACTTTTTACTCTTTCACTCTCTTTTCTCTCCCGTTTTTCTTTCTTTGTTTTATATATTTCTTTCTGGCTTATTGCAGGAATAGAATGCATCCCATCACCATGATTTAACAAGAATATATTCATGTGGCAGCTGAGTTATACTGAAATGGCTAGATGGCAGCGGTAAGAGTAGATTTACCGCTTTGCCGGACCAGGTTTGGTGGATCTGCACATGCATGACCCGGCCACGCGTGAATGCTCCTGACCCATCTCTCCAAGCACAAGTCAACACAAGTTTACGATACAGTCAACTCAAAATAAGATCACAAATTGTGCTTAAGACGCATTTTACATGGTGTAAATGTAAATTAGGATTGTGGGGTTACTTTAGTTATTAGTACATAATCCAGGTTAAATATAAAAACAGATGTTTCTGACTAATGTTTTCACTAATCTGTTGTTTATAGTTATAAAAAATAATTATAATCCTTTTTGACTTATGTCCTTGGAGAGGATACACAAAAAGGTAATGTTATTGTTACAGTGTGACTGCTGTACAATAGCTGAAGGTAAAAAGTCAATGCAATAGAATAAAACATTTTTAATTGATTAAAAAAAAAGAAAAGGGTTCTAAACGGCAAAAGTGTTTTTATGTTATAAAGTACTCAAAAAAAAGCTAAATAAATAATGCTGTGGTAAATAATAGCGTTATCTTGTGTAATTAAAAGGCTTTTTTCTAAAGTCAGTGTATGAAAGGAAAGTAAGTGCACACTTATCTGTTACACTAAAGTCAAGATTTGTGCTGAGATTTAAAGACTTACTTAGTATGCATTTTTAGCAAGCAGAAATTGTTTTGACAAATGCTTTATTTAAGTTGCTTAGCTTGGGTGAAATATTTGTTTTTCATATCAGAACTTCCAGTGCAATGAAGCTATATTCGAGGCAGTTGAGCAGCAGGACCTGGATGCTGTTCAGATTCTTCTGTACCAGTACACAGCCGATGAACTTGACCTTAATACACCAAACAGCGAAGGATTGACGCCCTTGGATATTGCCATCATGACAAATAATGTGCCTATTGCCCGGACTCTTCTGAAAGCTGGTGCCAAGGAGAGCCCACACTGTAAGTAATTTGAATCTCTTTGTGCCCCAGTGGTACTGTCAATGAATTGTTCTGACCGATGGCCAATATTCTGCACCAATGTGATCTGGTGGAACTAAGATCATCATGTTGACAAATAGTTGTTAATAATTACATTACAATACAAGACAAGTCTTAGTAATAAATTAGATAAATGATATCATGCCCCACCTAGAATCATGCTGGCAGAATTAAAATAGTGTGCTCTTCCCTAGCATAAAGATAGACACAAGTCCCTTTTTGTGTCAAATATGTATTTTTGTACTTTGTATGCACACCAAAAATGTGTAGGCAAATGTCTGTATTATTATTATTATTATTATTATTATTATTATTATTATCCTAAATAGTAATTTAAATTTGCTCCTCCTTACTTTATTATTGTCCCAGTCCCACAACCCAACCCCCCATAATAATGAGCCAGGTGACCCAGCAAACAATAAGGAGCAAGCTAATGGTAATAATTCTATACCTCTAAATGTTTTAGATCAGGCCTGTCCAACCTGCGGCCCTCCAGATGTTGTGAAACTACACGCCCCAGCATGCTTTGCCAGTAGACAGCCTGTTGATAGCTGGTAGGGCATGCTGGGACTTGTAGTTTCACAACATCTGGAGGGCCGCAGGTTGGACAGGCCTGTTTTAGATCCTTTAATTATATTGCAGAAGACAGTCAATTCACAGATAGAACAGAAAAGTATTCCTGGCTGACCCCTGGTCCCCTCATCATCTTGCTAGAGGTCTACACTTATCAACCTCTTATCATGTTCCAGCAATTGTGGAACTAAAAGCCAAAACATATCAAGAATGCTTGGACCCCAACAACTGGAGGCAAACAGGTTTTATAATACTGGTCTGCTTAATTTGACTACACTAAATTGCTCCCCCATCAAGTGTAATAAAAAAATGTTCTACCAACCTCAACTCACTGGTAACTTTCTATGATGATTCTCCAGTGTTATGGTGAAATTGCAGTCAGATCCCAATGCTGATGCCTACTCAAGAGCTTGCTGTGAGGCACTTAGCCTTAGTCATGTGAAGCTGCACATCAGAAGATTGTAAGTGGAGCATGTGTTGAGTTCTGATTGGAGGAGCTCAGCACATAGTAACAGTAGTGCAGAGATGTAGAGATGGAATATGCGATATGTGTTGAACTGGTGGATTGAGATCACTCTGATTCCCCCAACACGAGCAGGCCTGTAACACTGTATATTACGAAAATCATAATAAAAAAGAATAACATAAAATAACAGGAAATATAAAAAATATAAAAACGGCCCTACTCAAATAAGCTTACGACATAAGATCATTAAATAATTAGTAATTGATAGCATTCACATTTAATAAATAGGCCTATATCCCCCCAACCTCCAACCATTGCTGTCTGTTTGGCCTGGATCTCTATGTGATGGTCATGCTGATTATGGGGAGTTTATTTCTGGAGTCATTCAATGCCATGAGAGGAGACTCTGATAGCTCTTGACAGCAAAACCTTCACATAATCAGAGATTTTCCTTCATGTGAAGTATCCAAGTGACACACAAATATCATTTGGACATTGTGCCCTCCTTCACTCCCTGCAAGCAACAGAGGAGGGAGGAGAAATTCCATATAATGTGGATATGACTAGGTCTCCAAACCTTTCATGGTAATTTTTATTGTGTTGATGGTAATGAATAGGGGTATACTAACCAGTAGAAATAAGGTTATTTTTGTAGTACAGTATCTTGACATTTTACACCCACACACAGTCACTCTGTGGAGACTTGTAGGGAAAAAAACTATGGATACTTTATCTACTCCTCTTTAAACGTTTAACGCATTGAATATCAACCAGCTATAGACATGTATATGTTAGATTTTCTGCAAAATGAATTAGCCTGGAAATATTTTTATATGAAAGATGCCCTTGAAAATGGTAAGTGGGCGAATGTAGTATTTTTTTCTTTAGAAAGTACGGGACATTCAGTATCTAATATTTCTTAGTCAATTGTAAACCTCATTACAGACAACTTATTTATGACTCTTGAAACATTCTTTTATGTTACATAAAATGACATTCAGAACAAAACCTTTGCCTAGTATTATATTGTACTCTTAACTGTGTGCTGTAATTTTCCTCCTTTCTACATTCTGTACAGAGTTCTCAGTAGCTGTGCTTTCTTTATTGACATCCTCAGCTGGAAAAGGAAAATCTAACTTATACGTTCTCTAAATAAGTGCAAAATTGCTATCGCATTCTGTGTTTAAAGGTACACTCATATTATTATTCACAAACAACATGTGATAAAACATAATAGGGTCAATTGCAAAATGCCAACCCACCACGCTTCTTCATGTGTATAAGTGCACCTGCTTGTCTCAGGATCAAGTTGCTGCCATTCCCCAGTACTTGGAACTGCACGGAATGATGAATCCGAGTGTAGCTTTGTGTGGTTGCTGATCCACCTGAAAATGTGCATGGTTGAAATAATAAGGTGTAGTTTCACAACCAACATCAAAACTACAAACACTTTTGGACTACAACTTCATTCATTTAAACTTCAATTTTTCTAAAATACTACTCAATTTAGCTTCATTTATGGCTTACATTATTAATAAGGGTGAAGGGACAAAAAAACACTTCTGCCCTCTTCTCTCTTTTTTTTTTTTTTTTTCTTCTGCTCTCTGCTTTTTATATTTTCTTTTCTGCTTCAATTAACACAATTACAAGAACCTAGGTAGGGGCTCTTGCGTCCATCCTACCCCAAGTTCTGTTTGATTGATATTACCAACTGGAAAGATTGGAATCGTTGACCAATAACACTTCAGGGCATAGTTGATATCAGGTCAGTATATCTCTAATTACTGACAGGGATGGGTAAGGAATATTTTCCTTCAGATGGCTTTTATGTTGTGGATCTTGTGGATGTCTTTGAATGGACATATGAGTACAGTTCTTTGTTCTTTGTGAAAATCATTGGACAGTGAGTGAGTTCATATCATAAGAAGACTGAACTGTGTGCGCAGAAGAACTCTGTTTTACCATTGTCTGGGTCACACAGGGGGAGACAACATATAGGAGGCAGAATTAGTGGCACTATATAAATAAGTAGATGATGATGATAGTGACAATTGTAATGAGTAAATCAGAGTTAGTAACAATGATATTTGTTGTCTAGCTCTGACCCTTCTCTTCATACCAGTTTTACAGAACCAATCACTGGGTGGTCTTGATGAGTATTACTGTAAAGCACACATAAAAAGAATGGAGACACACAAGGAATAGGAATTGTAGCCAATGGGCTTATCACAACTGAAGGGAAACCATACATCAGAGGCCATCAGTAAGTTTTCTGAGTGAGGTCCATGTTACTAGCCTATTCATCATCATCATCATTTATTTATATAGCGCCACTAATTCCGCAGCGCTGTACAGAGAACTCGCTCACATCAGTCCCTGCCCCATTGGGGCTTATAGTCTAAATTCCCTAACATGCACACACACACACAGACAGACAGAGATCGACTAGGATCAATTTTGTTAGCAGCCAATTAACCTACCAGTATGTTTTTTTTTGGAGTGGGGGAGGAAACCGGAGGAAACCCAGGCAAACACGGGGAGAACATACAAACTCCTCACAGATAAGGCCATGGTTGGGAATTGAACTCATGACCCCAGTGCTGTAAGGCATAAGTGCTAACCCCCACGCCACCGTGCTGCCTATTGCAATCCTTTTCTAAGTTCATGAAGAACTTGACTCACTGTCACTCAGCATATGTTAGTTTTACCTAATTCATTTGTCCTGTAACCCTTTTTAACTGCTTGTAATATCAAATCAATCTCTCATGGGCCTGGAATTGGCCCACAGCCACCCATTACAGTACTAGTTCAAAGCATGACCAGACCAGGAGCAGAATCCTAGCGGCACCTGGGTGTAGGAATGGCAGCCAATTTGTTGCAGCGCATATGTGTAAGAAAAAGTAATGATCCGTGTGCTGGAGAATGCCAGACATTTTCTTGTAGTACAGTTCCTTTTCCTTCTAGATAAATATCTTAATGAATCTAATTGTTTTCTGTATGCAGGACAATTTGAGAGTAAAGGTCTCTAGAGTAAACACGGGGGGGGATAACTCATCATTAAATGGCTTGTAATTAATTTCGAACAACATACTGTGTGCGCAACAAGTTTTGTGCACAATAAAGGGTCTATTTACTATTTTATATAATATATTAAAAGCTCCATCTGTGGCTTGTACATCCATGTATCACCTGTCTTACTGGGTCTTGCCAGCATTAACTTGCCCATACAAAGCATGGCATGTTTGCTGATCCACCTGAAAATGTGCATTTATCAAAGATCACAGTAGTATGTGTACCACTGCAATCCTTGTTCTGTTATTACCATAACTGAACAAAATCAATGAAAAAATGATTTATTTGTTGAATAAAGGATATATTCACTGGTCAGTATATTTTAAATGGTCAATATTTTGGACATTTTGTTTATTTTTTTATATATTTGTATCTATTTCTTTTCAATTTTCAAGCGAATCAGCGCATGCGTGAACAAGCTAGGCGGGTCACGCATGCACATATCCCCTCAGACTGGCTCACCGAAGCAGTAAGTTAATCATTACTGCTCCGGGCCAATATTGTTGTGGCAGCTGAATATTGCTTAGCTACCTTGGCAAGATTTTAATGGTAAATTGTGATGATAGATATTTTTAGCATTGATAGATAATTAGACTTAACCCCAAATATAATAACTAGGGGCCTGATTCAAATACTTGATAGCTCATTTGTACACTAAAGTTGATATTTGTGTGCTACATGAAAAAACAATCAGTATTTAACTTATGTGCAAAACAGAAAACTAGTTTGCACCCCTTGCATTGTAACATGGTTTTGTCCAGGAGACTGAAATACGATACCTCTTCATTTAAGATCCTTAATGAATCAGGCCCTAGAACCCTATGCTATTTAAATACTCCAGACTTCGTCAGAGTAGTTAATCCCATTATTACATATGGAGAATAGTACACAATATTACATCTCTTGTTTTATATTCTCTGTGTAATTCCCAGTATATTTCCATATGTGTATAGGCAGCTGCACATTTCTTGTTCTGTATACTCTATGTAGTTTTAAGGTTCAAGTCTTATTTTTATAGTATGAATAATGGCACAGTACACCTTCTCTTGACCAATAATACATATAATTATAAGGATGCATGTAATTATCAGTATCTCTTCTTACTTTGTATTTATTTGCAACGACACAGTACCGCATTCCTTGTTCTGTGTGTTGCATGTAATACTCTCTCACTGTTTGTTATTATTATGTATGCATTGTGAGCTTGTATAGCACCAATTCTGTCATTCTGGATTGAGGACTAGGATAGGCCTGATTCATGTCTGAGCACAACTTGCATGTAAGTTGTATTTTTTAAAAAGAACATGCAATTTGAGGATAGTTCCTGCAAAATTTAAAGCCAAGTGTATCAAGATATGTTTTAGATTTGAATCTGAGTGTAAGCATGCTCTGCCTAAGCAGTACCTCACGTCATTGTCAGATTGGGGCATTAAGGGCCCACCGGTGGAATACAGTGGTAGGGGCCCACCAGAGGGGGTGTGGTTAGCCACCATTCACTAGAAGGTGCGTTGTCAGACCACAAAAGCCATGTATATAAAGCAGTGCAGTATATGAAGAGTGCACAGTCTGGGACAATGTCCTGATTGACTGGAACAGTCACCCAATTTGGGGATTGCCCCACCATAATCAGGACACTTCGCAGACTCTCCTGCTCTCTGCTACCTGTCCTTAAAGCTTTCACAACCTGTAACTGTTGCTGATGTGTTAAGCTCAGTAGATTTGTCTGGATCCTGGAATGTTGGGACCCTAAATAAAAAGTTGCCCAAAGCTCCCCAATCTCGTCCTGTGATCAGTAATTAACCCAAAAACCACCCCAGCATTAAATTATCCAATACCCCACTTTAAATTATTAGGCACCATGAATAAATAGCCCCCATCATCACACCACAAACAAAATAATATCTTCCACACAATATTCAATTATTACCCCCCATCATCATTAATTTTATATCCCAAACCTCAACCTGCATTACATTAATACTCCTCTCCCCACACTTCTTTAGAATTATGTATAAATGGATTTGCCACATCTCTAAAATTGAGCCTTTGAAAGAGTTAATGCACATTAATACATAGTAATAATAAACAGTAACACAGGATTGTCTTGCAAAAAGTGTTCCTAGCTGACTTCTGTAAGTGAAACTGGAAGAAGCAAAGAACAGCAGGGCTGCGTGGGTAAGTGCAACTGAAGCGGGAAAGCAATTGCCACAATCTGGGCGCTGGCTTTTCTTGGCTCCTGTGTAGTTGCAGCATCGCAACATCATTGGTTGACATGCGTGAGGCTTAAAGGCAGAGGTTAAAGATGCCACTAAATATAATTATGCTGGATTACACAGTTTGAGCCCGTGTGGATGGTGATAATTGTGCAATCTGCATCCGGGTGGGTCCACTGGACTGCACAGACTGTGTGGGTCCCATGGATTTCAATTTCTGCCCCCTAGAATAGTAAATAGGACCCCCAGACAGTGGGGCCCAACAGGTATCCGATGGGCTAGTCCGACACTGCCTGCTCTGCGTAAATACACAGAACACATCACAGTATACGTACATGTGTAAGTACAAATTTCACATCAAAATGCAGAAACTTTTATTTTATCATATATATAAAGCAACTCTTAAAAGTATAATCATTTAAATATTTATATATATATTTACACACACAATTTCCATAAATAAAGATTATTTCAATGTGTACAGTACACAATTTTTATAGTATGTATTAGTTGCATACATTTTTCATACAGGTAGTAGCTAACATACATGTTATTTTTAATTCAAAGACTAAGACGTGTAAGTCATCGCTATCAGTTGTCATTTACACATGACCTGTAGTGGGTGCAAAAGATACGGATGAAAATAAGCATACTTATAACAATCACAGTACTTGAATCAGCTGCATCTGCATCAGAATGCAGCTGATTCACGTACTGTGTTTGTCATAAGTATGCCTTTTTTCATCCGTATCTACAGCTGAAGATTAATGACCAGCATGATGACATAGTTGTAATTTGTAGCCTCTATGGGCTGTACCTAAATTGCACAACACATGCCTCCCTTTGGTATTTCACCATCAGCCTTATCTTTTCTCAAGCAATGGTAATATGTAAATCAGTGAACTATAAATATGCCTCTCACCAAAGGGATAACTGAATTAATGAGATGACCAGAAAAGCTAAGAAAGGCTAAGGGGTTAATGGGTTCAGATTTACTCTTCCCGCTCTTTTAACATTGCAGTTTGAAGAGTGACTGTATGTCTTTCTCTCTTTTTCTCATATTGCTAATGATTGCAAACAGCACAAAGCTTCTTTAATAGAAAATAAGTGTGTAGCTTTGCCTTATGGGTAGAAATCAGGAAATGCTGTTAGTCAGTGGACAGGCTGGAGCCAGCTGTCAGAGGCTACAGAATCCTCAGTGGGCTGTGCCACTAACAGAGCCTGGGGCCTGAGTGTTACCCCCAAAGACTGCGAAAAACAAGAGCTCTGCTGAGATCATAACTAGCAGAGGCAGCGCAGGAGTCTGGAGCAGGGTGCAGTTGAGAAAACTCAGCCTACGACTTTCCTCTGCTGTCAGGGATCTGTCATGCTCCACAGCTCAATGTGCCACAGAAGCAATGCAGCCATTGGAGGAATCAGTCACCAACTTGATAATATAATCAGATGTAAATGGACGCACTGTTGTGCCGTTTTTGGGACATAGCAGAAGGCTCCAGGAAATATTTGCTATATGCACAGTGATTATGTTTGTTTTTCCTTTCTTTCAGACAAGTGTTAATAGATCTATTACGATGCAGTCTGTGCATATTTTTTTTTTATTGTATGTTTTGTTGATTTGTAATGTCTTTCACTAAGCAGTGTCATGGAGTTTTCTAAAACTGACTTTAAAAAAAAAGGGATTTTTGTGGGATTGCAAATTGTATTATCCTTTTTGAATCAGCAATACATGTTTATGAGCTTCACTGAAATAATTTCCAATGTTATGGCAAGAAAACAAAAACGTTTCAGATGCAAGAATTATTTATCACTAATTAGCTGCCTGAAAATGGGCTACAGTTAAATAAATAATTGTTTCATTATATTCATGTATCGGATAGTTGCACAACACCAGGGGCGGGCTGGGCCGGGGGACAGGGGGGCATCAGTCCTCCGGACCGCTCAATCTGTTTGGGCTGCCCCCCCCACCCCCACTATCCGCGGCCGCATCGCAAAACATGCGTCAGCGCACAGGCGGCCGCATCACATGACACGTGATGCGGCCGCGTCATCAATGACATGGCCGCATCGCGTGTCATGTGATGCGGCCGCCTGTGCGCCTCCCGGGCTGAGATTTGCCCGCACCTGCACAACACCATGTTTAAAAACAATTTTAAGTTTCTCTTTTATGCCAACATACATAAGTTTGTACATACAGGGCCTGATACATTAAGGAAAGTAAGGCAAAAAAAGAGAATGTTTTCTCCTGGACAAAACCATGTTACACACCAAGGGGTGCAAATTAGTTTATTATTTTCCACAAAGGTAAACTGGCTGTTTTTTTCATGTACCACACAAATACTTGATAGCTTTATACTTACATTGAAATTTAAAGTTGATCTAGGATATGCCCTATCCCAACTATAAATCTCTTTGAATACACTTCAGGTGACACAGCAAATAGTTAATTAAAGGCTATGAAGAAAGCCCCAACCGTTTGAAAATTTTAGAGTTAACGTTAGCTGCAAGACAATAGGACATCCATTGCCCTAGATGTACTAGCAATGTGTTCAGTATAAAGCAATTAGTACATGTCAGCATAGAAAAACTGCACGTATGTACATTTCTGATCTAATATCTGCATTTGGAGTGAAACTTTACTGTCTACCAGAGCAGGGGCTGGCTGGCAGACTTTAGCCCAGGGGCAAGCACATAGCACTGGTCCATAAGTAGCGACTCATCATTAAAGGGCGGTTTTCGGTACAATATATATTTATAAATATAGAAAATAGGCTATTTTTGTGTTGCTTAACTATTTTATTATAAATTATAAATTTTAAATAAGGAAAATAAATAAAGCAACAAAAAAAACAAACCTCACTTTATATTACATTTTATTTTTTATATCTACTCCTTACAGTGCCTTTTTTTTTCTACATACCTGGCTGATTATAATGGGATATATATATATATATATATATATATATATATATATATATATATATATATATATATATCACAACAATAAAAGCAACAAATAGCAGACATGTCTGTCCCATCATCACACTGTTCCCCCTTCCTCACACGGTTCCTCTCCTTCATCGCATTGTTTCTCCTAGATCACACTACTGCCCACATCTTCACACTGTCCACCCTCATTACTGTGCTCCTCATTACTGTGTATCTCTCTACATTGCCCCCTCATTCCTCTGTCGCTCTCTATTTTGTCATCCTCATTGATGTGCTCTCTACAGTGCCCCCTTCATTGCTGTGCTCCTCTCTACATTGTCCCCCTCATTGCTGTGCTCCTCTCTACATTGTCCCCCTCATTGCTGTGCTCCTCTCTACATTGTCCCCCTCATTGCTGTGTCCTCCTCTACATTGTCCCCCTCATTGCTGTGTCCCCCTCTGCATTGTCCTCCTCATTGCTGTGTCCCCCTCTGCATTGTCCTCCTCATTGCTGTGTCCCCCTCTGCATTGTCCCCCTCATTGCTGTGTCCCCCTCATTACACAGTTCTAATTTACTTACCTTCTTATGTTCTTTTCTACTTCTGCCATCTTCGCAGCAGTTCCTCCCAATGCAGCTCCTCACTGACAGCGTGTCCAGATGTGATGTTGACATCACACCCGGCAGTCAGTAAGGAGGAAGGTAATTTGCAGCGACAGGGCTCCCTTAGTCTAGGGGTGGAGCCCTGTAGCACTATCATTGAAGCAATGCAAGCAGTCTATGCACAGACAGCCGCATCACATACTGTTCAGTACGGCCGCATCATTCATTAATAGAATATTGTACTACAAGCTGTAGTACAAAATTTTTTGAATGAATGATGCAGCCGTACTGAATAGTATGTGATGCGGCCGTCTGTGCATAGACTGCCTGCACCGCATTCCCACTGGACCACCAGGCGCCCCAAAATGGACTTTGGGCGTCCGGCCCAGCCCGCCCCTGTACCAGAGGTTGTATTTTCAACTACCGACTTTGAATTATCTTTTTTTTTTAATCTCTTGGTTTCTTTTACCAAACATGAGTGAAGTACAGGAAAATAATGTTTCACATATGTTGGATAGAGAGGAAACAGTGAGACTGATTCATTAAGGCCATAGTTTCCTACTCTCCCAGAATGTCCTGGAGACTCCCAAATTTTTAGGAGCTCTCCCACCCTTCTAGGGAGAGCAGGGCAACCTTCGGAATCCTGCCCACTTAATTGGTGAAGTTGGTGGGGGCGGGGTTAATCGCAGAATCATGGCCCCACCCCCTGCTATAAAGGGAAGCAGTATAGCAGGGGCGGAGCCTAATGACGCAATTAGCGTGGTCATGTCCCCAAGACACGGCCAAGTTTGAAGCTCTCCTGGAGGGGTTATCTCCAAAGTTGGCAAATATGATTAAGGCACATAAATACCGATACATGCTGTATTTTGTGTAAAATTGATCTGTGTATTCTGAGAACCAGGAATATACGCCAGTGAACACAAGGACATCCAATTAATCCTTGAATGCAAAGAACCCTTACGGCAACTTACAATTTCAGGATTGGAACAGGGAGGGGACATACCACGCTCAAACGCACACAGCAGTGTCTGATTCAAGCTTCGCCACCTTTAAGGTATGTTTTTTTTACACCAGCTACAGGTCAGGTGCAAGTACTAACTGAGAATAATGATGGCCGCATATGCATGCAAGAACATGTATTTTTTTAATCAGTAGCAACTGTAAAAATACATTTTATGTAGAGTACACTTTAATAACATCCTAATAAATTTTATGTAAAAAAAAAAAATAGGGAAAAAAATCTTTTTTGTCTTATATTTTTCATTCATGACTATATTATTGACAGGTGACATTAATTGAATACCTTTTCTTTCTGTGCGTAATGCTGGAATTTTATATTCCACATATGTATTGGACCATATTCACCAGGAGACGTTTCTTCAGACCTGCTCCTTTATGAATATGGGCGCGCGTATGTCCGATTTTTGTAAAGAAATGCCATTTACGTTTGTTTTGTGTGCCTGGATGAATCCGTCCCAGTGTATTCACTGATTGAAGAAAACTGTAAACCTAACTATAAATTATATGGTGAACTCATATTCCCCATAAACAGCAGAGTGGGAGGTCTGATCTCCAAACCTTTTTGGACTTACAAACAAAAAAACTTGAAATATTCATCCATGTCGGAATATACTATAAGTGACAAAAATATTGCTTTTCATGTTTTGGCTAAATAAAAACAACAAGAACAAATTTAAATCATAGCACTGGTGCACTGATGGCTCCACTCTGGTCTCCTGAACATGCATGTGGGCCAGCAAGCTGAACTGAAAGCCAAAATGGAGCACCACTGTGAATGTGCCAAACTCCACACATACTCAGAAGAGCAGAGTGGCACTCGGCAATTGTGAGCTATACAGGTTTAAATAAAACACATTTGCACACTTGTATGTCTGGGGCTGGAAAACAGGAAAACATAATTAAAATCAGGGCTATCCCAGACACTCCCATTGCTGTAGAATAGTAGCTGTTGCTATTAATCATGAGACTGGATACAACAGGTTTCCACTGTATGCAATGAGCTCATAACTGATACAGGCAATGTTTGAGTTTCTCATTTAGAGATGAGTGTAGTTTTGAAATTTCACTAAAAAAGGAGTTTTGTGATAGAACAGTCTGTTTCACAGAGGTGCCAAGTGATACAATCTTTTGCTCAGTTCTAATCCCATTGTCTCCTAAACTGTCACAGTATTTCTCTGATGGCCCTGGGGAATGTGCGATACTTGCAGGCTGCCAGATTCGTTCAGTTGGGAATTACTAGGAACGGACGCGGCACTCAGTTACTGCAAGTTCATATGATCAATTGAAATCATTCTGCACTATGGAGAGTAGCAGATGAAGGACAGTTAAATTATTATTAAAACTATTATTAATGAATTCTGACAAAACATCCATTTAAACTAGAGATGAGCGCACTCGGATTTCTGAAATCCGAGCCCACCCGAACGTTGCCGATCCGAGTCGGATCCGAGACAGATCCGGGTATTGGCGCCAAATTCAAATCTGAAACTGAGGCTCTGACTCATAATCCCGTTGTCGGATCTCGCGATACTCGGATCCTATAAATTCCCCGCTAGTCGCCGCCATCTTCACTCGGGCATTGATCAGGGTAGAGGGAGGGTGTGTTAGGTGGTCCTCTGTCCTGGTAGATCTCGTGCTGTGCTGTTTAGTTCTGTGCTGTGCTGTTTAGTTCTGTCCTGTGCTGTGCTGTGCTGTGTTCTGCAGTATCAGTCCAGTGGTGCTGTGTGCTGTGCTCTGTCCTTCTGAGGTCAGTGGTGCTGCTGGGTCCTGTGCTGTGTCCTGTTCAGTCCAGTGGTGCTGTGTCCTGTGCTCTGTGCTTCTAAGGGCATAGTTATTTCCCCAATATTCCCCTGTGTTTAAAAAAATAAAAAAAAGTTATTTAAAAAAATACCAAAAACTAATTTAATTTTTTTTAATTACCACAAAATTTGCACAACCAATCCTGCAGTATAAGCCCATTGGTACTGCAATATTACCAAGTTCACACATTCAGCAGTAAAAGTCCAGTGGTACTGCAATATTACAAAGTTCACACATTCTGCAGTATCAGACCAGTGGTGCTGTGTCCTGTGCTCTGTCCTGCTGAGTTCCGTAGTGCTGCTGGGTCCTGTGCCGTGTCCTGTTCAGTCCAGTGGTGCTGTGTCCTGTGCTCTGTGCTCTGTGCTTCTAAGGGCATAGTTATTTCCCCATTATTCCCAAGTTTTTAAAAAAAAAAAAAAAGTAAAAAAAAAATTAAAAATTAAAAATTAAAAAAAAAATATATAATTATAACCAAATTTGCAAAACCAATCCAGCAGTATAAGTCCATTGGTACTGCAATATTACCAAGTTCACACATTCTGCAGTATCTTGTGCTACATATAATGGAGACCAAAAATTTGGAGGATAAAGTAGGGAAAGATCAAGACCCACTTCCTCCTAATGCTGAAGCTGCTGCCACTAGTCATGACATAGACGATGAAATGCCATCAACGTCGTCTTCCAAGCCCGATGCCCAATCTCGTAGTACCGGGCATGTAAAATCCAAAAAGCCCAAGTTAAGAAAAAGTAGCAAAAAGAGAAACTTAAAATCATCTGAGGAGAAACGTAAAGTTGCCAATATGCCATTTACGACACGGAGTGGCAAGGAACGGCTAAGGCCCTGGCCCGTGTTCATGACTAGTGGTTCAGCTTCACCCACGGATCTTAGCCCTCCTCCTCCTCCCCCCCCTACAAAAAATTGAAGAGAGTTATGCTGTCAGCAACAAAACAGCAAACAACTCTGCCTTCTAAAGAGAAATTATCACAAATCCACAAGGCGAGTCCAAGGATGTTGGTGGTTGTCAAGCCTGACCTTCCCATCACTGTACGGGAAGAGGTGGCTCGGGAGGTGGCTATTGATGATGTAGCTGGCGCTGTGGAGGAACTTGATGATGAGGATGGTGATGTGGTTATTGTAAATGAGGCACCAGGGGGGGAAACAGCTGATGTCCATGGGATGAAAAAGCCCATCGTCATGCCTGGTCAGAAGACCAAAAAATGCACCTCTTAGGTCTGGAGTTATTTTTATCCAAATCCAGACAACCAATGTATGGCCATATGTAGCTTATGTAAAGCTCAAATAAGCAGGGGTAAGGATCTTGCCCACCTAGGAACATCCTCCCTTATACGTCACCTGAATAACCTTCATAGTTCAGTGGTTAGTTCAGGAACTGGGGCTAGGACCCTCATCGGTACAGGGACACCTAAATCCCGTGGTCCAGTTGTATACACACCAGCAACACCCTCCTCGTCAACTTCCTCCACAATCTCCATCAGATTCAGTCCTGCAGCCCAAGTCAGCAGCCGGACTGAGTCCTCCTCAATACGGGATTCATCCGAGGAATCCTGCAGCGGTACGCCTTCTACTGCCACTGCTGCTGTTGCTGCTGTTAGTCGGTCATCTTCCCAGAGGGGAAGTCGTAAGACCGCTAAGTCTTTCACAAAACAATTGACCGTCCAACAGTCGTTTGCCATGACCACAAAATACGATAGTAGTCACCCTATTGCAAAGCGTATAACTGCGGCTGTAACTGCAATGTTGGTGTTAGACGTGCGCCCGGTGTCCGCCATCAGTGGAGTGGGATTTAGAGGGTTGATGGAGGTATTGTGTCCCCGGTACCAAATCCCCTCGAGATTCCACTTCACTAGGCAGGCGATACAAAAAATGTACAGAGAAGTACGATCAAGTGTCCTCAGTGCTCTAAAAAATGCGGTTGTACCCACTGTCCACTTAACCACGGACATGTGGACAAGTGGTTCTGGGCAAACGAAGGACTATATGACTGTGACAGCCCACTGGGTAGATGCATCCCCTTTCGCAGCAACAGCAACAGCTGCATCAGTAGCAGCAACTACAAAATGGCTGCTCGTGCAAAGGCAGGCAACATTGTGTATTACAGACTTTAATAAGAGGCACAACGCTGACAACATATTAGAGAAAATGAGGGAAATTATCTCCCAGTGGCTTACCCCACTTAGACTCTCATGGGGATTTGTGGTGTCAGACAATGCCAGTAACATTGTGCGGGCATTAAATATGGGCAATTTCCAGCACGTCCCATGTTTTGCCCACACCATTAATTTGGTGGTGCAGCATTACCTCAAGAGTGACAGGGGTGTGCAGGAGATGCTTGCGGTGGCGCGCAAAATTGCTGGACACTTTCGGCATTCAGCCAGTGCCTACCGCAGACTAGAGGCACATCAAAAAAGCATGAACCTGCCATCACCTCAAACAAGAGGTTGTGACGCGCTGGAACTCCACCCTCTATATGCTGCAGAGGATGGAGGAGCAGCAAAAGGCCATTCAGGCCTACACAGCCACCTACGACATAGGCAAAGGAGTGGGGATGCGCCTCAGTCAAGCGCAGTGGAGACTGATTTCCGTGTTGTGCAAGGTTCTGCAGCCATTTGAACTTGCCACACGAGAAGTCAGTTCCGACACTGCCAGCTTGAGTCAGGTCATTCCCCTGATCAGGCTGTTGCAGAAGCAGCTGGAGAAAGTGAGGGAGGAGCTGGTAAGCCATTGCGATTACACCAAGCATGTAGCTCTTGTGGATGTAGCCCTTCGTACGCTTTGCCAGGATCCGAGGGTGGTCACTCTTTTAAAGTCAGAGGAATACATTCTGGCCACCGTGCTCGATCCTCGGTTTAAAGCGTATGTTGTGTCTCTGTTTCCGGCGGACACAAGTCTACAGCGGTGCAAAGACCTGCTGGTCAGGAGATTGTCCTCTGAAGAGGACCATGACATGCCAACAGCTCCACCCTCATTTTCTTCCACATCTATGGCTGCGAGGAAAAAGCTCAGTTTTCCCAAAAGAGGCACTGGCGGGGATGCTGATAACATCTGGTCCGGACTGAAGGACCTGCCAACCATTGCAGACATGTCTACTCTCGCTGCATTGGATGCTGTCACAATAGAAAAAATTGTGGATGATTACTTTGCTGACACCATCCAAGTAGACATGTCAGACAGTCCATATTGTTACTGGCAGGAAAAAAAGGCAGTTTGGAAGCCCCTGTACAAACTGGCTCTATTTTACCTGAGTTGTCCCCCCTCCAGTGTGTACTCGGAAAGAGTTTTTAGTGCAGCGGGGAACCTGGTCAGTGAGCGGCGAAGGAGGTTGCTTCCTCATAACGTTGAAAAAATGATGTTTATAAAAATGAATAATCAATTCCTCAATGAAGTACAGCACTGCCCTCCAGATACTACAGAGGGACCTGTGGTTGTGGAGTCCAGCGGGGACGAATTGATAATGTGTGATGAGGAGGAAGTACACACTGTAGGGGGAGAGGAATCAGAGGTTGAGGATGAGGACGACATCTTGCCTCAGTAGAGCCTGTTTAGTCTGTACAGGGAGAGATGAATAGCTTTTTTGGTGTGGGGGCCCAAACAAACCAATCATTTCAGCCAAAGTTGTTTGGTAGGCCCTGTCGCTGAAATGATTGGTTTGTTAAAGTGTGCATGTCCTATTTCAACAACATAAGGGTGGGTGTGAGGGCCCAAGGACAATTCCATCTTGGAACTTTTTTTTTTTGCATTATATGACCAATCAACAGTCGTTTGCCATGTTCAAAAAGTAAAACCAAATTTAAACAAATTCAAGAAATTAAACCAAAAGTAAAATGCCCTGTCATAATTTAAAACAAGCGGTATTGACGTGCTCTAAAACTACTGTATTGTTGTTTATATTTTATAAACACTACACTTGAAAACTTGAGTCTTTCAATAAAAAAGTAACTGTCCATTGCACGAATATTTGCAACAGGGACAATTTTAGGGTTAAGAAAGTCAACTAATAACACTTCGACGCTGTCTGTCTTTATAAACACTACACTTGGAAGTTGGAGGAGGTATTGTGGCCCCGGCACCAAATTTACTACCGGGGCCACTCCACTGTGCAGTCCATATTTAGGTGTATCAGATATTAAACAACGGTGACAGTTGATGCCCAATTTTTTAATTATATTGTGGCCTCTGTACCAAATTGTGTACCGGGGCCACCCCACTACGCAGTCCATACCCTTTTTTGGTGGAATTCTGACCCGTGGAGGGTTTTTTAATTATATTGTGGCCTCGGTACCAAATTGTGTACCGGGGCCACCACACTACGCAGTCAAGATAGATAGATGCGTATCATAGATAAAGTACATTCAGTGGTGTGGAGCAAATTGAAAAATATTCAAAATGCACTGACATTATCAAAAACAAGAGGTTGTCACACGCTAAAACTCCAACATGTATATGATGGAGAGGATGGAGGAGCAGCCGTATGTGCAGTGTAATGCAGACCTGTTGAAGGTTTTTTATATATTTTATTGTGGTGCCCAGTGCCCACTCCTCTACGCAGTCCAGATACATTTATTGGTGCGAATCATAAAAGTTCAGGGTTTTTAATATATATTGTGGTGACCCACTCCTCTACGCAGTCCAGGTACATTTATTGGTGCGAATCATACAAGTTCAGGGTTTTTAATATATATTGTGGTGACCCACTCCTCTACGCAGTCCAGATACATTTATTGGTGCGAATCATAAAAGTTCAGGGTTTTTAATATATATTGTGGTGACCCACTCCTCTACGCAGTCCAGGTACATTTATTGGTGCGAATCATACAAGTTCAGGGTTTTTAATTTATATTGTGGTGACCCACTCCTCTACGCAGTCCAGGTACATTATTGGTGCGAATCATACAAGTTCAGGGTTTTTAATTTATATTGTGGTGACCCACTCCTCTACGCAGTCCAGGTACATTATTGGTGCGAATCATACAAGTTGATGGTTTTCTTATTATATATATTGTGGTGACCCACTCCTCTACGCAGTCCAGGTACATTATTGGTGCGAATCATACAAGTTCAGGGTTTTTAATTTATATTGTGGTGACCCACTCCTCTACGCAGTCCAGGTACATTATTGGTGCGAATCATACAAGTTAATGGTTTTCTTATTATATATATTGTGGTGACCCACTCCTCTACGCAGTCCAGAAAGATACCTCGTTGCAACGTTTTGGACTAATAACTATATTGTGAGGTGTTCAGAATACACTGTAAATTAGTGGAAATGCTTGTTATTGAATGTTATTGAGGTTACTAATAGCATAGGAGTGAAAATAAGCCCAAAAACTTGATTTTTAAACTTTTTATGTTTTTTCCAAAAAAAATCCGAATCCAAAACCTTAAATCCGAACCGAGACCTTTCGTCAAGTGTTTTGCGAGACAAATCCGAACCCCAAAAATAATGAAAATCCGGATCCAAAACACAAAACACGAGACCTCAAAAGTCGCCGGTGCACATCCCTAATTTAAACTAGAGAAGTTCACTGACCCCCGTGTTCTGGTTTTGGTTTTAGTTTTGAATCTGGATAAACTTCGTGTTTTGGTTTTGGCAAAACCGCCCTTGCGTGTTTTGTTTTTGTTTTTGGATCCCGTTCGTTTTTTTCTAAAATCCCTATTTTTTTCTTTTACTAAAATCACATATTTTTGCTTTTGTTTCCCCCCCTACATTATTCTTAACCTCAATAACACTAATTTCAAGTCATTTGCGTCAATTTTGACCAGCTCACAGGTCTCAATATTATTTTCATACACTTTCAAAGAAAAGATTGCAGCAACCTGGCTGGATGATAAGCGACAGAGCAATGACTCAAACACACGGCAGTTCCTAGCACATCTAGGACACATTTCCACACAGCAGTGTCAGTAAAGAAAAGTGGTACAATTAGCAATGGAGCAATGGAGCTCTCCTCTTTGTGTTTTACCTATATAACACAGTACAATGTGACTGCTAATTCAGAAAACCAAGCCTGCCAGCCCTAGTATTTGTATTTCAACAATGACAATTAGCAATGGAGGTCTCCTCTTTGTGTTTTACCTATATAACACAGTACAATGTGACTGCAGATTTGCACCAAGCCTGCTAGTCCTAGTATTTGGATTTCAGCAATGACAATTAGCAATGGAGAAATGGAGCTCTTCTGAATGTCACTGTAGACTTTGAAGAACACTTCTACTCCCTCCTCTTTCTATTCTACATATGACGCTGCCCAACTGCTCTACAGACTACCAGTGCTACTCCTTCTGTGTCCCTATGTGAAATGGCGCTGGATCGCCATGGAGGGCGGTACTTATAGAATCCAAAAAAGCGAAATCCAGCGACGTACTAATGATGTTTTGCCTCATTTTCAATTCCGAGGGCACGCAAAAGTATCGAATTGGCTCGGTACTCGGTTCTGCTAAGTTCTGGTGTGTTCGGTTCTCGGGGAACCGAGCCTGAGCATCTCTAATTAAAAACATTCCACCAACATGCCAAGGGGAAAAATGTGGTTATACCCCCAATCTGCTTTGTCATGCCCTCTATCTTTCCAGCCATTTCACATTTTTCCAAGACTACATTCCCCAAATCAGTAAGGGGCTATGATTTGTACAAATGTCATTCACAATTGATGGACTAATGACTGGGCAAAGAATCTAAAAATGTAATTGCATGGAGCCACAGAGAGAGCAAAATGGGTGATTACAATTACAAACAGACTGTATTTATCTGTATAACAAGTATACATACATGCAAAATATTTTGATTTCTGTCAGGGTGTGGGAAACTGATTTGTCTAATAATTCATATTAGTTTGTGAACGTTACAAGTTGCTCTTTCATTTTTGTAGCTCACCTTAATCTCACCTTATATATAGTGTTTCATTATAGTGTATATTAAAGATGAGCAATATTGTAGAATAATTTTGTGGAAATTGAATTCTGCAGAAGAAAATGCCACTTTAAAGAATTTCCGGCGGTACAACTTTTTCTTTGTCATTCCGCGGAATGCCATTCCACATTGTATATGTCAATTACACATTTTCACAATTTAAGGTCTTTCAATAGAGCAAGGACAACAGTGGCCATACATGGTCCTCTAATGTACGGTTGGGGTAGGAGTAAGGAATTACACGTGAAAAAACAAGGCTAAATTCCTTTGGAGAAATTTGCTAAATTCAAGCGTCTATATGCGGAAGGAAGTTAATATTCTTTCAAACAGTTTAAAACATTTCCCTTTTCCCTAGCGTAAATGTAGATCACTCTTAACTAATGTTACCATCCCTTAATCAAAATAAAACAATTGAGATTAATTTTTAAACTCCATAAAGTTTACGTGCACAAAAAACATTCATAATATTATTTTGTTTACATTTGATATTTGATTTTCACTAAACAAAAACTTTCTCCACAAAAGATTTACTGTGCTCCTTGATCCAGAAAACATAATAAAAATAAGGAAAACATATCATACATACTTGCCAACTCTCCCAGAATGTCCAGGAGACTCCCGAAATTTGGGTAGGGCTCCCGGGAGAGCAGGCAAATATCCCGCATATGGCATCTTGCTCCTCAAAATGATGCGATTCGCGGTAAATTGCGTAATTTTGGCCCCGCCTGACAGGGGCAAAGCCAAAATGATGCGAATTACGGCGTGCCGCCCCTCCCGCCCACCAACCACGTCCCCCTGCCTGGGAATTAACTTACTAAAGGTTGGTAAGTATGATATCATATTGAATAGTAAATGGAGAAGTATAGGGAGAGGTTCGCATCTAGTACACTGTTTTTAAATTAATTATGATTTTGGAGTATTTTAAGCAGAACAATTTGCGCTATAGCTGTGTTTTTACTAATGAGGATGTAGTTGGCAGGCTGTCAAATGTTGCACAAAACAACAGTAGTATAAATATAAAGAAAATAAATATAAAAGAAAACCTTCTGATTCAATGCAAGGATCAGTTTGTTGAATAGCTTGCCATAATGTTTTATGTATTTCGAAGAAATGCTGTTCCTATTGTTTATAAAATATATGGATATAGATTCTGAAGGTATACAATTATGCACACGATCAGAACTTGACATTGTGCCTTAGTTCACAAATTTTTAGTGATATTTTCATAAGAAGTCTGTTCCTGTACACAAAGCATATGCTGTTGAGTGTTACAGGAATGTTAGCCCTTTGTGCTGTTCTAAATGAAGACTACTTGAGGAGCTCATAGGCCCAGGTTTGTATTGATATTATATATAACTCCCAGCAGTAGCCTTATAAGCTAGAAATGTAGCCTTGGTACTTAACCACTGTAATAAACACACAAATAGGTTTGTACATAATTTTAACGTGGTGAGCAACATTTAAGGTATAAAACAAGAGTAAGAGATGACATAACTATTTTGGGAGTGATTAACCCCTAACTCAGGAAGGATTCTAGTCTGTCTGCTTCCATTTTACAAAACAGGCAATTTGTATGGTGCACCTGTGACTCCTTAGCACTCTGCATCTGCCACCACTCTTTACAATAGAATGCAATCAAATTTGGAATCAATATGACGTTTTAAGAATCTCTACTAGCAATGTCTGCTGAATGGTGTAGCTTGGTCCCTCTTAACTCTAAATTTCTTTTAGCACTCTGGATAGTGAAGAAGGGCTGGGGGCTTTCTGTTTTTGTGGGTGTTGAATGGCAGTAAACAATTGTGTGAATACATTTCTCTGTAGGCCAGTGCCTGACAGCCATTCTCACTGGAAAGGATTAGACCTGAATGAGAGTCTGGAACTGGAAGATGGCCCTGGTTCCTCTGGCTCACATCTCTGGAAGGAGGGAGCTCAAGATGCTACTGGAATAAGAGTATACAAAACAAAAACAAAAAGACAATTGTTGTCAGCGCTTATCCTTAACACTGCATATCTATGTGTATCTAGCAAAATGAAAACATGAGGTATTAGTTTAATAAAGCATATAGGTTAGTGTAGGACCTGCACACCAGGGAGTGACCTTGACGCTGGGATGCAGGCTTAAATGTTTTGATCAAAATATGAACTAATACCTCATGTTTTAATTTTGCATACAGATGTGCAGTGTTAAGGATAAGCCCTGACAACATTTGACTTCTTTTTTAGAGTCCGCCCCAAGACACAGCATAAGTCCCCACAAGACACAACATAAGTCCCCACAAGACACAAAATAAGACCCCCTGACACAGCATACTTACCTAAGCTGTGCTGTGTTAGAGATGGAGCTCCTCCTCCATGCTCTGCCGGCTGCTGGGACAGAGTGTGATGATGTCACACACTGTCCGAGGACTGACATCTGTCAGCTCGCTTGTTCATTATGCCTTAGTTCAGCACTACTTAGTCTGCTCTTAGTAAGCAGCTTCTATAGTTAACATGTACTGGACTTTAGTCTTTTGCTAAACTGTTCTGATCATTCTCACTATAATAGTATTACAAGCCACCCTCATAGTGAAATCACTGTCCTGTCGGTCTCTATGGAATCTTCCTGACCTGCTGTACCTGTAACATCTTTTCTTGTGAATGTCCATCCTGACATTCTATTCCCTGGCTTATTTATATTCCTCTTTTGCTACTTGATCATCTGCTGCCTCTACAATGGTGCCACATGAGACAAGGTTTTCACCTCACCTCATGGGTGAAATGACCAAGTATATTGGTCATTGGGATATTTGATTGAACAGTATGGAAGCAACAGATTGATTAAGCAACACTAAAATAGCCTCTTTTTATATAGATAAATATATATTGTACCAAAATCCACCCTTTAAGGATGGGCCGCTACTTATGGGCCAGTGCTGTGTGCTTGCCCCCCGGGCTAAAGTTTGCCAGTCCTCCACTGGGTCCAATGACAAATGGACAAGCTGTATCAGCCTTAGGCCTTATACAGATGGATGTTAGTTTATGCATTTATTGGGCTTTCCTAAAGCCTATTAAATTCACATTATTGCTGAAAATATAAACAAATTGACTACACGCATACTTTCTTTAAAGATTTTGAGGTATATTTACTAAGAATCGTGTTTGGTGGCAGTTTGAAATTGTCACACAACACCGATGGTTTGGTGCTCCAAACCGCTGCATTTACTATAGGGCGATTTGAGGCTACGATGTAAAATGCTTGCCAATGGGTGGCGAATTGCAAACATCTAAACCACCAGCGGTCTGGTTAAAAACCGCCATAAAAATACAGGTTTTTAATATCTGCTACTGATTGGCTTGACAGCTCGAACATGAAGTTTGAGCTATCTTGCCATTCAGATCATAAGAGGAAGCACCATTGACATATACATTTTTGGAGTAATCATTATTTATTGATTAAGGGGCAAAATGAATTTATATTTAAGTTAGGGGTGCAAATTTAAATTTTCATTATATTATGCTAACAAAATTATTGTATTATTGCATTACAGGGGCACTATGTAATGCCACATTGTGCATCATAAATAATTATATCCACCATTAACAATCAAATTGTCTTGCCCAGTTAATATAATTATATATTCATATTTCCCCCATAATATAATACAACAATATTATCCCCATAATAGAATAAAAAATACAATTTGCCAACATAAGTTAATTATAAATTAATGTTGCCCCTTAATCAATAAATACTGATTGCCCCCAAAATTTAAATGTCAATGGTGGTTCCTCTTATGTTTTTAATGGCAGGAAAGCTAAAACATCATGTAATTTGAGCAATCATGCCTATCACAAACACCTCTATTGTTTTGGCCGTTTGGATGGTGGTATTGCAATTCCCAGCTTTCCGGCTGTTTTTTATGTTCATTGCTGTTAAAATCGGGATGGCGATTTGTAAAGTGGTGGTTTTCAAAATGTCAATTCTGGACATTTTAATGGCGGTTTGGCCTGTTTAAAACCGCCAGAAAAATGGCCGAAAAGTGACGATTTCATCATACCACCCTTTCGTAAATCTAACCCTTTGTCTCTTAACTAGTGCTGCTTTTCAACAATCGTGTGTACTAGCCCTTAGGCTATGGGCAGTAAGTGTTCCTGGAATCTGAAATATGTGAGCATTAAAGGTGAAGATAAACAGTTTATTCACTCAAATTTTCCCCCAGGTGTCTGCTACTGCCCCAGCAAGGGTGAATATTCCAGAAACTAAGAGGATTCTAAGGGAAACTAATAGTTGATGACAGGAGAGGGAGGTCATGGAATGGGTGGACATCTTCTGTAATAGGTAGATATGAAATATCCCGAGGTTTACCCCATAAAATAGTTAACTTACTTGGGTTCTGGCTTTCACAAGGTTCAGGCAGGTCCCTCTGCTTTCCACAAACACCCACCACCAATCTCACGGATACAACTTGCTCCCTCACGGATAACTGCCTGCCTGAAAAAAGACTGTGTTGGAAGGAATGAGGGGAGTGCAGCAAACATTTTGTGACTATCCTTTCTCCTTTCATGCATGTCTTTTTTCAGACAGACATTGAGTTATGTGCCAACATCCCAATGCCTGCATGCAGGATACAAGTGAACGCCAGACCCCATGTAAGTAATACTGAAAGTATCCTGCACTAGGATGTCCTGCTAGTATTCAACTAGTTAACATAAATACATGAGAACATAGAAAAACACAGAACAGGACAGTGGGCAAGGCTAGAGGTGCACCCCCTTGCTTCTAATTTAAGGACTTAAAGTTATTATAATTAATGATCCATTTGCCTCTAATACTGCTTGCCAATAGTAACAATTTGTCTTACAAACATTATTGACTTTGGCTGATCCCATTGGAGGCGAACTTACTTGTAAAGATACATTTCTATAGTGCAAACTCAATTTATGTGTTTAGCAGCTAAAAACAAGTGTAACCTCTAGGCATTGGGTTAGATTTCCCCACCTGTTTTTAATTGTTAGACATCAATTAATATGTTTTAGGCTAAATAAATCATACCAATTTGTGAATCAATGTAAACATCATTGGCCTGATTCATTAGGGCACGCATTATGAGCGCAACGTGCGTTTCTTTAAAAATGCACATAAATCGGCTCTACGTTCTCTCGAATTCAACAAGGAACGGTTCTGAAGATGCACAGATGAAATCGGGAGTAGGTCTGCTGTGCTCTACTACACAGGATGTTGCAGGATAATACATATGTGGAATATAAATTTGCAAAAGGATGCACAGGAAAAAAAAACATTGAATGAATATTAGTTAATAATATAGGTATTAATGATAATACAGTTAATAAAAAAAAGGTGTTTTTTTTACATTTTCCTCCATGAAATACAATATGTTCTTAATGTCTACTGAATATTTTTATGGTTGCTCCTGTTTGCAAATTCATGTTATAGCCTGCATACGAGACTGTCTTCACTAATACTCAGGGCTTGCCCTGTAGCTGGAGCAAGAGATGTGGCAGAAAAACAAGTAATTTTGCAATGCCCAGTACTTGATTCGGATGTAGCAGTGTGCGCTTGATTTTGACACGTCCTTACTGTAAATTGACTATGGCCACATGCCCCTTCCCCGCCTCCCCCCGTTCACTCTGCGAAGTTGTGGAAAGGGACTTTTGCGTTTCAAAACAGAACGGATATGGCTGCATTTACTGGCGTATGGTCAAGTCTGGGTACACAAAGAGTGATTTTGCGTACGATACGCTCAAAATTGGCAGAACTTGTCTTGATAAATCAGACTCCATATCTTTACAATAAACATCAAAGTTTGAATGAAAATACCAGTATCTATGATACGTTATCTAATGACATTAACTATTTTCCATACAAAGGTCATAAGCATAAAAATGATAGTAGACTCAAGAGACCAGGATTACCAAAACAGAAGTATAATAGAGACGTGTGTGTCCCCGCAAGTGTGTATTTAATTAATTAAAATATAGAGATTATTATGTAGTGCACTTCACATAATGTTTTAGATACTATTAATTAATAAATAATGCAATAACCAAATAAAACAAATTTGTGATACACATTAAAATGATGCCTTAATAACACAGGTCTGCAAAATTTAAGGTATTGAAAGCTTTTTTAATAATGCTTTTATTTTCTTAATTATACTCCTGTGTACATCAAGAAATAGTATATAAAAAAAATACCACATCACATTTACCTATATGGGGGTTACATAAATTTTTAAGAAAAAACAAGAAGTTTAATTGTTCTTGACATATTTATTGTGAAATACAAAAAAGTGTAAATGATATCACTGTGTTTTTGTCTTAATTACATAATAAAATAACAATAAAATCAAACAATAATAGAAACGTTAAACTTCGTTTTGACGCTTTTTCGCTTATAAGATTTTTCTGTGTCGTCTCTGTGTATCATCCAGCAGTAGTCAGCCATCATGCGGACATCCCAACGGCCCTGGTATTTTCTTTCTACATCTTTAACGTCTTGATGGAACCATTCACCCTGTTCTTCACTGTAGTCTCCAAGATTATTCGGGAAAAGCTCAATATGGGAATTCAAAAAATGTACCTTTAAACTCATATTGCAGCAAATGTTTCTGTAACTATTAAGCATTTCCTTGACAGTTTTTTTGTAGTTTGGATCCTTGACATTGCCTAAAACTTTTGAAATCACTTGTTTGAACAAAGTCCACGCCGAAAGTTCCACCATATTCATTACACGCCCGAAATGTTCATCTTTTATAAACTTTCTAATGTCAGGGCCTGTAAAAATGCCTTCCTTCAGTTTAGCATCAGATATGTTAGGGAATATGGTGCAAAGATATTTTAAAGTTTCTCAATCTTTAGGCAGTGCTTTTACATATTGTCTCATCAGTCCTAATTTTATATGTAGAGGTGGAAGTAAAACTTTATTTGGAACTACTAAACTGAATTTGGTGACATTATTTTTTCCAATTTTAAACTTTTTTGAGCTGGCCAATTGCTTTTTTGCCAAAATAAATTTTTAGCTCTGCTATCCTATGCACAGAGAAAACATGGGAATTTGGTGTAACCTTGTTGCTGATTAAGTACCATGCATAAAATTTTAAGATCTCCACATATTAATAGAGATGTTCACTGAATCACGTGTTCTGATTTTGGTTTTGGCAAAACTGTCCTTGTGTGTTTTGGTTTTGTTTTTGGATCCCAATAAAAAAATTTTTCTAAAATCACGATTTTTTTTTTGCCAAAATCCCATATATTTGCTTTTCTTTTCTCCCTACATTAATATTAACCTCAAAAACACTACTTTCAAGTAATTTGCAGTCAATTTTGACCACCTCACAGCAGAGGTGTGACTAATTCTGGTCTTTTACAGTAGAAAAGACTAGTTGTCAAAATGTTGTGCTGAGTCATCTGCATCATCAATGGGTGTCTAAGATTTTTGCGAAGTACACAGTATATAGCACATGTAGGTAACATTGGCACACAGTGGTAGCTGAAAGGAAAAGTGGTACAAGATGGAATTGTCCTTGGGCCCTCCCACCCACCCTTATGTTGGATCTTAAAAAGGACATGCACACTTTAACAAGCCAAGCACTTCAGTGACAAGGACTGCTACTTTTGTGGCTGATGTGCTTGGTTTGTTTGGGCCCCCACAAAACAAGCTAACAATAGGCTTAAGACACCTAAAGTAACAGTGCTGTTAATGAACTGCACTGTGGGAAGATGTTGTTGTAATCATCCTCAGCCTCATCCTCACCCTCACCAGTTTGTACATCATCCTCACACATTATTAATTCATCACCGCTGGAATGCACCATTACAGAAGTCCCGGTATTTTGATGTAATTGGCGGGAATGGCCTTCCTCGTGGAAATTAAAGTTCATTTTCTTGAACATCATCTTTTCCACATATTGAGGAAGTAGCCTCTTACGCCGATCGCTGACAAGGCTCCTGGCTGTGCTGAAAACTCTCTCCGAGTACATACTGGAGGGTTGGCAGCTTAGGTAGTGCAAAGCGAGTTGGTACATGGGTCTCCAAATTGCATTTTTTCTTCCCGGTATGAAAAGGGACTGTGTGATGTGTCTATTTCTATGCTGTTGTTAAAATAATCCTCCATCATCCTTTGGATGTTGATAGTATGATCAGGTGGTATTATGGCAGAGGTGTCACGTTTTTTTGGTCAATTCTTTTAGACCAGACCAGATGTCAAAATGTTGTGCTGAGTCATCTACATCATCCCTGGGTCTCTTGGGAAAGCTAAGTTTTTTCTTAGCAGCAGTTGACTGAGAAACTGAAGGAGGAGATGCCGTCCTGTCACGTAACACTTCAGCTGTCATCTTGCTCAATAGCAGCTCCTTGCATCTCTTCAGATCTGGGTCAGTTGGAAACAAAGCTTTTAAATCTAGGATCAAGCACAATCGCCAAAATGTAGTGATCCGATTTCAAGATTTTGATTACTCTTGGATCCTGGTGAAGTGAATAAAGTACTTGATCTACAAGTCCTACATACTTAGAGCAATTGCTTTGTTTAATCTCCTTCAGTTTCTCAAGCTGTTTTTCCAAATGTCTAATTAAGGGAATCACTTGGCTGAAGCTAGCAGTGTCTGAACTTACTTCACAGATGACTACTTCAAATGGTTTCAGCACCTTGCACAACGTGGAAAGTGTTCTCCACTGCGCTTGAGTAAAATACATCCCCCTCCTTTCCCAATGGCATGGCTTGTGGAGTAAGCGTGGATGGCTTTTCTCTATTCCTCCATCCACAGAAGCGTATACAGGGTGGAATTCTATTGTGTCACCACCTCTTGCTTCAGTTTGTGGCAGGGCAAATTAAATTGCTCTTGCAGCTGCTGCAATCTCCTACATGCTTTTGCAGAATACCAGAAATGTCCAGATATTTTTCAGGCCACAGACAGCATCTCCTGAATATCCCTGTCATTTTTTTAAAAAGCTCTGCACCACCAAGTTTATTGTGTGAGTAAAACAGGGAATGTGATGGAATTCACCCAGCTGTAATGCTCTCACAATATTGGTGGCGTTATCAGAAATGACATATCCTGAGGAGAGTCCAGGCAGGATAAGCCATGTTGCAATGACATCCCTTAGTTTTTGTAACAGATTGTCAGCTGTATGCCTCTTAGTGAAGCTGGTGATACACAGAGTAGCCTGCATCTGACAAATGTGACGTACTTGGGTACATGCTGCTGCTGCTCCTGCTGGTGAAGGCGATCACCAAGTGTACAGTGGGTAGAATGGCATTTTGTAGCCCAATATTTACATTTTTACCAACCTTCTGGTAGAGGTGAGGGATAGCTTTTCTACTAAAATGTTTTTTTGATGAAATTTTATAATGGGGACACAAGACCTCACGTAATTGTCTAAAACCTGTTGCATTAATAGTGGATATTGGATGCAGATCTAATGCTACCATAGTCGCCATGGCGTCTGTGATGCTATTTACGACTGGGTAACAGCTTTCATACTTGCTTTCTCTTGTAAAAGATTGTTTACCAGTCAATTGTTTTAAACTGCTAGTAGTCTTCCTCTTGGTTTGCTTCTGGGATAAAGATTCACGCCTAGCAGTAGCAGCAGCAGCAGCAGTGGGATTAATGCTCAAGAATTCTTCTGAGGCATCCAGGATAGTGGAGGAGTCATCTAGCCTTAGCAACTTGGATGCAGGACTAACTCCGATCACTACTGAGGATGTTGATGAGGACGGTGTTGTGGGTGTAAATTGCAGGCGTCGGGATCTAGCTGAGAGAAGGGACCTGGATGATGATGGGCTCCTTGTTGGGTTTTTTTTAGCATAAGTTTCTGATTTTACCAACAGCTTGCCATGAACTCGCTTCAAATGGCGTAATATGGATGAGGTTCCTAGATGGTTCAGGTGCCTACCTCGACTGACTGTGGCATATGCTACAAATGGCTAGACAACTGTTGTCAGGATTTGGGTAAAATTAATTCCACACGTAAGAGGTGGAATTTTTGGTCCTATGCCCAGGCATGACAATGACCTTCTTCTTATAATGTGCAAGAATTGCTTCCACTGGTGCAGGACTTACACAAACAACATCATCCTCATCAACATCCCCATTAGCACCCTCGTCAGCTACACAAATATCCCCCTCATCCTGTTGCAATTGCAAAGTGGCATCCTCAATTGGTGTATCACCGGCTACACTTGGGCTCCTCATGCACACATCTGCAGAAATGCTGAAAGTGGCCTTCTTTATGGGTACACTATCAGACTTGTCAGGATTACACATAGCACTTGTGGATAGACTCTCCTCAGGGATTTGTGTCATTTCTGAATATGAAAATACATTTTCCTCTAATGCCTTACTGAATTCTTCCAGCTCGGCTTATACACGTAAAAATATTTGGACACCACTTTTGGAGTCCGAATTTCTATTTCAGCAATGGCAATTAGCAATGAAGCTCTCCTCTTTGTGTTTTACCTATATAACACAGTACAATGTAACTGCAGATTTAGAAGGCCAAGCCTGCCAGCCCTATTATTTCTATTTCAGCAATGGAGCAATGGAGCTCTCCTCTTTGTATGTTACCAAGATAAAAGGTGTTTTTTTTACATATTTGTTTCCCTGACTTAAAAACACTATGCACTTTAACATAGACTTTAGCAGATAACGTAGAGGGATTACTATCATCATGACTGTTGCCAGCAGCTACATGGTGCTCCTGGTCTTCTGTGTACTGCTGTGAATCCATTTTGATAACACAGTACAATGTGACTGCAGATTAAGAACAACACTGTCAGCCCTAATATTCCTATTTCAGCAATGACAATTAGCAATGGATCAATGGAGCTCTCCTCTTTGTGTTTTACCTATATAACACAGTACAATGTGACTGCAGATTTAGAAGACCAAGCCTGCCAGACCTATTATTTGTATTTCAGCAATGACAATTAGCAATGAAGCAATGGAGCTCTCCTGAATGTCAATGGAGACATTGAAGAACACTGCTAACGCTCCTCTTTCTTTTCTACCTATGACGCTGCCCAACTGCTCTAGAGACTGCCAAGAACTGTGCCACCCCTTCTGTGCCCCTCTGTGAAATGGCGCTGGATCACCGTGGAGGGCGGTACTTACAAAATCCAAAGCTAGCGAGATCCAAGATCCTATGACGTAACATTGACGTTTTGCCTCATTTTCAATTCCGAGGGCACGCGACAGTACTGAGCCGGCTCGGCTCGGTTCTTGGATCTGCTAAGTTCGGGTGTGTTCGGTTATTGGGGAACCAAGCCTGAGCATCTCTACATATTAACCAGTTGTGGAGGAAGATTTACCAAGCAGTGATTATTCTGTAGTTTTAAAGTTTTAAAGCCACCACACATGGCCAGTGGATTTCAGCACCACACTGCAGGATTTTCTATGAAGCAGTTTGAAGATTGAAAACCGAAACCGCCGTCATGTGTGGCGGTTTGAAATGTCCTACCCTGCATGTGGTTTAGTCAACCACCAGACAACCACCAGAGCAACCTGCAGAACATTTTTGACTAGTTTTTCTTTCATGTATCCATGTACCACTGTATCTCCTCATTCCAACCCTACCAGACCACCAATGGCCACACAGAAATGCCAATTGTCAATGGCTGCTTTAATATTAGTGGCTGATAATGCTTCTGTCTTACAGTAGCCACACATACCACCAGCTACAATTGTCATTCCACTAAATTATGTTTCACCGCTTAGATTGTAATCTCATTTGGGCAGGGCCATATTTATGATTATTTGTATCATGTATCACTAATGTAAAGCACTGCGTAATATGTTTGCACTTTATAAGTAAAGGATAATAATAATAATAATAATGTTGGAATTGGTAATGCTCCATTTCCCTATAAATGCCTATAAGTGTATGCCTAATGATCATTAGTGCTATTAAAAAGCAGCCATTGTTATTGTACTTTGGGCAGAAAATTTGACCATGCCCCCCACAACATTGCAAAAACTACCTTTAAAATATTGGAAATATATATCCACTTGCACGCTGTAATCCTCCAAAATTGTACGGGCGAACATTAAGAAAAAATACAGGGATTCTACTTTTTTTCAACTTCTGTTAAACAAGTAGAAAGTCTCCTGATATGTATACAGAAATAAATCTGCACTCAGTAAATAATTGCTATGAATTTAGCGACGCCAACATTCTTTCCTTAGACGCATAAACAGTCTTCTGTATTAGAGCATCCATCATCGACGCGGATGGCCCTGCATTACTAAGCTAATGTTAGAGACTATACCCTCTTATTTTTAACCCTTCAGCACCAAACTATCTGGTAACACGTTAACGTTTGTTTGTACAATCAGAGGAGATCTGTTATTGCTACATGGAACCTATTTATTGTGGTAAAGCTAGGCTACGATCTTTCATTCCACGCCACAAACAAAGGCTCAGACGAGCTGATATCATCATATTTGGAGGCATGAATACTAACACAGAGAGCAGAACATTTAGAGATGCTGATTAATCAGAAGTATTTATTTGAAGTAGTCTTGTGATCACACAGTTCTGAATGTGAGCTGATGTCTCCATTCGTGCTTGTCATCTCCTGCCTCATTTATACTAAATGCGGCTGTCAGACAGGCACACTCTGTGTGTTTTAAATAATGTTCAGCATGGAAATTTAATGACAAATAATATTTACTGAATGCAAGGCCAGTGGACACATATCCAGTACTTTTCTAATCTAAACTGGCCTTTATGTTCCTGTATCACCAAACTTATTGTAAGTGTTGTTTAATGGCTTTGTTTCCTTTTATCTCATACATCGAAAAGGTTATATAATGTATATTAACGTCCATCTTGGTTTTATTTCTCTTTACAACAATGACATAAATTCACAGTAAAACAATGTGTGTATGTATATATGTATATGTATATATGTATATGTATATATGTATATGTATATATGTGTGTGTATATATATATATATATATATATATATATATATATATATATATATATATATATATATATTGTGACACTGGAATGAGGCTAAATGGCAGTGGTATGTGCTTCCTGCATTGTGCACGTTAAAACACCAGGGAGAATGTGGGGGAAAAGCTTCCCACAGAGTGTTTCCACTTGAATACAAAGCATGGTAAGGGTCCCTGGTGTTATGTATGGAGAAAGAAAAAGGTGGGCTCCATACATAAGGCCCAGTCCGGGTCTTCTGATCTGTCAGTCTCTTAACAGACTGATCAAGAGATGCACCTGTGAGGTGCCTGTGAAAAAAACAGCTAGCATAAGCAATCATGGTCTCAGACCTGGCAAAGAGGTTAATTGCCTTCTGAGACACTCTGCTGTGGTGAGCAATAGTATATTGACTGTGTGTTTGGACACAAGGTCCAACATCAGAGAGAGAGGGTCTTGCTAAAATCTATTAGCTAGTAGCCAGAAGGCTAGGATATTATTTATGATTTGTTTTGTTTGCAAGCTGGTGAAAAAACTAGCTGTGGCTGTTATCCTGAAACCTCTGGACTTGTGTGGGTTTGCTGCTTCTGTTCATCGCATCTTTCCCTGGAGATAGTACCTATTCCCCTAATTATACTACAATATATATATAGACACACACAAACACACACACACACACTGATCTCTACTTGTGCCATACATGCCAACCTGACCAACTTAGTAGTTTATCCACAACATTATGAGTCCATTTTAAATTGAAGGATACTTGACAGAGTAATAAGAGGCAACAGGAAGGGGGGGGGGGCAAGTACAAAGTACCCTGGCCTTGGCCTCCCTAGGGAGCCTAGTGGTGGAAATTATGGTGGGGTGGATGAGACTCGGGCCCCATCTGCCCATCCATGGCCCAATTCTTATTGCCAGATTGTGGGTGGGGAAAATAACTGAAAGACCCAATTGATTACTCTTCATCTGTATAGTCACATTCCACGTAGGCTGCGTGCCTAGAGGGGTCCACTCCATCACTTACTCTAGGATAAGTGTCCAGCCTGAGGGGACCCAAGAAGTGGCCAAAGCAGGGCCCAAGATTACTTTCACTGGTCTCAAAGGGACCCTACTGTACTGAGCTTGCATATGAGCACACATGATATGTCTTTCAAAGCACAAGTGTTGCAACTGTCAGATACAAGCAGCTCACAATACTGGTGCAAGACGTGTACATGTGTACCGCAACCAAAAATGCACACACTGATATTTAAACAAAATGAAATAAAAACACCCCAACACAATCCTCATTCCCCTTTTTTATTTTA